>NC_091470.1:74118660-74418660 GCF_036971445.1 Narcine bancroftii
ACACAGAGACAGAGACACAGAGACAGAGACACAGAGACAGAGACACAGAGACAGAGACACAGAGACAGAGACACAGAGACAGAGACACAGAGACAGAGACACAGAGACAGAGACACAGAGACAGAGACACAGAGACAGAGACACAGAGACAGAGACACAGAGACAGAGACACAGAGACAGAGACACAGAGACAGAGACACAGAGACAGAGACACAGAGACAGAGACACAGAGACAGAGACACAGAGACAGAGACACAGAGACAGAGACACAGAGACAGAGACACAGAGACAGAGACACAGAGACAGAGACACAGAGACAGAGACACAGAGACAGAGACACAGAGACAGAGACACAGAGACAGAGACACAGAGACAGAGACACAGAGACAGAGACACAGAGACAGAGACACAGAGACAGAGACACAGAGACAGAGACACAGAGACAGAGACACAGAGACAGAGACACAGAGACAGAGACACAGAGACAGAGACACAGAGACAGAGACACAGAGACAGAGACACAGAGACAGAGACACAGAGACAGAGACACAGAGACAGAGACACAGAGACAGAGACACAGAGACAGAGACACAGAGACAGAGACACAGAGACAGAGACACAGAGACAGAGACACAGAGACAGAGACACAGAGACAGAGACACAGAGACAGAGACACAGAGACAGAGACACAGAGACAGAGACACAGAGACAGAGACACAGAGACAGAGACACAGAGACAGAGACACAGAGACAGAGACACAGAGACAGAGACACAGAGACAGAGACACAGAGACAGAGACACAGAGACAGAGACACAGAGACAGAGACACAGAGACAGAGACACAGAGACAGAGACACAGAGACAGAGACACAGAGACAGAGACACAGAGACAGAGACACAGAGACAGAGACACAGAGACAGAGACACAGAGACAGAGACACAGAGACAGAGACACAGAGACAGAGACACAGAGACAGAGACACAGAGACAGAGACACAGAGACAGAGACACAGAGACAGAGACACAGAGACAGAGACACAGAGACAGAGACACAGAGACAGAGACACAGAGACAGAGACACAGAGACAGAGACACAGAGACAGAGACACAGAGACAGAGACACAGAGACAGAGACACAGAGACAGAGACACAGAGACAGAGACACAGAGACAGAGACACAGAGACAGAGACACAGAGACAGAGACACAGAGACAGAGACACAGAGACAGAGACACAGAGACAGAGACACAGAGACAGAGACACAGAGACAGAGACACAGAGACAGAGACACAGAGACAGAGACACAGAGACAGAGACACAGAGACAGAGACACAGAGACAGAGACACAGAGACAGAGACACAGAGACAGAGACACAGAGACAGAGACACAGAGACAGAGACACAGAGACAGAGACACAGAGACAGAGACACAGAGACAGAGACACAGAGACAGAGACACAGAGACAGAGACACAGAGACAGAGACACAGAGACAGAGACACAGAGACAGAGACACAGAGACAGAGACACAGAGACAGAGACACAGAGACAGAGACACAGAGACAGAGACACAGAGACAGAGACACAGAGACAGAGACACAGAGACAGAGACACAGAGACAGAGACACAGAGACAGAGACACAGAGACAGAGACACAGAGACAGAGACACAGAGACAGAGACACAGAGACAGAGACACAGAGACAGAGACACAGAGACAGAGACACAGAGACAGAGACACAGAGACAGAGACACAGAGACAGAGACACAGAGACAGAGACACAGAGACAGAGACACAGAGACAGAGACACAGAGACAGAGACACAGAGACAGAGACACAGAGACAGAGACACAGAGACAGAGACACAGAGACAGAGACACAGAGACAGAGACACAGAGACAGAGACACAGAGACAGAGACACAGAGACAGAGACACAGAGACAGAGACACAGAGACAGAGACACAGAGACAGAGACACAGAGACAGAGACACAGAGACAGAGACACAGAGACAGAGACACAGAGACAGAGACACAGAGACAGAGACACAGAGACAGAGACACAGAGACAGAGACACAGAGACAGAGACACAGAGACAGAGACACAGAGACAGAGACACAGAGACAGAGACACAGAGACAGAGACACAGAGACAGAGACACAGAGACAGAGACACAGAGACAGAGACACAGAGACAGAGACACAGAGACAGAGACACAGAGACAGAGACACAGAGACAGAGACACAGAGACAGAGACACAGAGACAGAGACACAGAGACAGAGACACAGAGACAGAGACACAGAGACAGAGACACAGAGACAGAGACACAGAGACAGAGACACAGAGACAGAGACACAGAGACAGAGACACAGAGACAGAGACACAGAGACAGAGACACAGAGACAGAGACACAGAGACAGAGACACAGAGACAGAGACACAGAGACAGAGACACAGAGACAGAGACACAGAGACAGAGACACAGAGACAGAGACACAGAGACAGAGACACAGAGACAGAGACACAGAGACAGAGACACAGAGACAGAGACACAGAGACAGAGACACAGAGACAGAGACACAGAGACAGAGACACAGAGACAGAGACACAGAGACAGAGACACAGAGACAGAGACACAGAGACAGAGACACAGAGACAGAGACACAGAGACAGAGACACAGAGACAGAGACACAGAGACAGAGACACAGAGACAGAGACACAGAGACAGAGACACAGAGACAGAGACACAGAGACAGAGACACAGAGACAGAGACACAGAGACAGAGACACAGAGACAGAGACACAGAGACAGAGACACAGAGACAGAGACACAGAGACAGAGACACAGAGACAGAGACACAGAGACAGAGACACAGAGACAGAGACACAGAGACAGAGACACAGAGACAGAGACACAGAGACAGAGACACAGAGACAGAGACACAGAGACAGAGACACAGAGACAGAGACACAGAGACAGAGACACAGAGACAGAGACACAGAGACAGAGACACAGAGACAGAGACACAGAGACAGAGACACAGAGACAGAGACACAGAGACAGAGACACAGAGACAGAGACACAGAGACAGAGACACAGAGACAGAGACACAGAGACAGAGACACAGAGACAGAGACACAGAGACAGAGACACAGAGACAGAGACACAGAGACAGAGACACAGAGACAGAGACACAGAGACAGAGACACAGAGACAGAGACACAGAGACAGAGACACAGAGACAGAGACACAGAGACAGAGACACAGAGACAGAGACACAGAGACAGAGACACAGAGACAGAGACACAGAGACAGAGACACAGAGACAGAGACACAGAGACAGAGACACAGAGACAGAGACACAGAGACAGAGACACAGAGACAGAGACACAGAGACAGAGACACAGAGACAGAGACACAGAGACAGAGACACAGAGACAGAGACACAGAGACAGAGACACAGAGACAGAGACACAGAGACAGAGACACAGAGACAGAGACACAGAGACAGAGACACAGAGACAGAGACACAGAGACACAGAGACAGAGACACAGAGACAGAGAGAGACAGAGACAGAGAGAGACAGAGACAGAGAGAGACAGAGACAGAGAGAGACAGAGAGAGACAGAGAGAGACAGAGACAGACAGAGAGACAGAGACAGACAGACTGACTCTCACACACATGCAAGAGTTCAGCCATGTGGCACCTGACCATGGCACAACTCTGTGGCCATAACTAGTCAAATCTTTCATGGCAAACACCCTTTAAACCCAGTAGATACATTTAGAGGTGCCAGTACTTACAATTGTGATGTTTTTACATAGCTTGCATTATGGCGAGACTTTGGACACTCTGGGAGGACACAGTGGAAGCCACCATGTATATTAATGCAAATCTCTTCTCTGGTACAGTTATTCTGATTGGTTGAACACTCATTAATATCTGTAAAAGCAGTATAGTAATAACATGTACAATTACTTAAATTTTGGCATAGTTCTGGATTGCTCAAAGATCAGTCAGCAGTAAATTAGAGCATAATATACAGAAAGGGGTGAGAGAGATGGATATGAAGAGTACCCAGTCGACAGCAGCACAATGGCCTATCAATAGGGAAATACAACTCCGATGTAATGTTCAATGATATTTTGGGAATGGGGAGTGGGGCAGAATATAAACAGGCCAGAGCAAGTATGCACTGACAGCAGATAGAATATAATGGATGGGTAGAAGGGACCATAGTAAACAAGCAAGAGTGTAATGGAAAGGAAACTGGAAGCGCGTAATGTACAGGCGGAGGGACAAGTACATTGGATTGTCATCTGTGTCCAGTAGAACAGACAGGCAACAGCAGGAGAAGGGTTTTCACAGCCAATGGACAAGTGTGTAATATTTACACAGCAATGAGTTACAATAACAAGTAGACAGTAATGACTTCTGTAGTCTGTATTAGGTGAATGAGTTCAAGGAATGGGTGTGCTTACCTTCACAGCTCCAAGAATCCTCCTGTAAATTGTACCCCGAGGGGCACACACAAAGATAGGAACCTGGTGTGTTCACACAGGTGTGTGTACAGAGGCGAGCTAATCTGCCCTTTTGAAACAGCTCGCATTCATCCACATCTGAAAGAAACACAGTGTCTGATTAATATTTTGGGATAGGAGCATCCTCAGTGTGCTGTCTCTAAGTCCACAAACCCTTCACTGAATCATAGCAGAATTTCAGGGAGCGATGAACTACAAACACAGACAGTAAATTGAAAGGGACGACCAGAGCCTCCTATATAGACAAATGACTTCTGCAATCAATCACGAGTGAAGACCAGGGATGGGAAGTCAGAGAGGCAGAGCCAGAGAATGCTTCTCCTTACACACAAGTTGGTAGAAATTTGGAATCGTATTCCAGAAATGTACCAGAATTCTGGGGTACAAGACTGATTTTTTTTTAACCCCACCAATCTAGACTGAAGATGAATAAATGGAGTTGATCTAATCAAATGGGGTAGAAGAAATGAAGGATCAAATGACCGTATACTTTCCAATGTATATAGAAAGAATCTCTGTTTGAATAAAGATCAAAATTTGGGGCTGAAATGTCCATTATTTCATCAATATATTAAAAATTATCCCTATAGCTCTTGTCTCTAAATCATTGGAACTTGGAGTTTAAAGATGATTAGCCAAACATCTCCTCAACTGTCGCATGTTACTGATAAAATTGCCAGACATTCATGAGCCAATTTATTCTCCAAGAGGTGCAATATAAATGCAGATTGCCATGAAATGGTAATTCCTGTCTTATCCAAGAAGTTTTAGTTCTTTTCCTATTGGTTTATTCATTTATCAGGATCTGGCCTGTAGAGGAATGGCCAGCATTTGACTGCTCACGCCTAACTGTGCTTGAGAAGATGGTGGTGAGTCACTTCTTGAAACAGTGCAGTCCTTATGATTAAGGTCCTCCTGCCATGCAGTATGGTCAGGAGTTCCAGAACCCATTGGCATTATATTTCCAAGTGAATGTGTGGTGCAACATGGAGGGGGAACATGCAGGTGGTGGCGTTTCCATGCACCTGCTGCCTCTTGATTGTAGAAGCTGTGCATTTGGGAGATGTCAGGGCATCCTGGCCAATAACTGCAGTGCATTTTATGAATGGTTTGCACTCCAGCTACTGCATGCCAGTGGTGAAAGGAATAAATGATAGGGTTTGTAGCAGGCCGCTACGGTTATAGCTCAAGGTTAAAGACTCTCACACGAAGGGAGTGTAGTCAACATTGGCTTCATTGGACAGCAGCTCTGCCTTTTATCGGCAGCCAGCTGCACCATCACCGGGGTGTGGCTTGAGCAGAGCTGGCTGCCGAATGGCTGTCCCGAATCCGCAGGCCCGGATTGGACACCCTGCGATCCGCTGGCGGTGATTGGTCGATTCGACCGCTATTACTGTGGCCTATGGAGCGGGTTTCTCATTCTGCATGTTGCTTGCTCGAACACCACTACAGGGTTACCAAGCAAATGGCTGCCTTATCCTGCCTTTGCATTTCAGGATTAGTCCTCTAAATGTTGAATTTGTTGTTTCCATGGTCTCGGTTCATCTGCAATGGATCCAACCTTACCTTGGCACTGTCTTAGGTCCAATCCATTCAGCTGGAAGCCTGTCTCACAGGTGCAATGTCGTGAGCCCTGGATATTCGTGCATTGTGGCTGGCGACTGAAGGATGGGTCACTCTGCACCATTGTCCGCTCTGTCAACAGTAGGAAGAGGTTTGTGGAAGTACAGACTCAATGAATGAAAATATACTGAGGCCACACTTATAACTTACAGGTCACTGGTTAGACTTTAGCAGGGATCACTTTGTTCAGTTCTGGGCGATGCACCTACAACTATATAACCAAGGAGTTAACAGGAGTTATGTTCCTCACACTAGTCAAATAATTTGTCCCTGTTCTGTTCTAACTAATCTCTCTGTGACTTTGTAACTCTGCACTATATATTTACTGCTATACTATGAATGGATTGAGTAGCTGAACCTTCTCACTGTTTCTTGGTACATTGGACAATAAATGAACTTGGGATTATACCATTCCCCCTCTTCTCCCCCCTCCCCCCCTTCAAAGGCTGCTATATCATTTCATCAGATATATTTGTTTGTGGTGTTGAAGGCGGCCATTTCAATCAATTGGGTCTACCCTGGCTCACAGAGCCATCCCAACTCACTACTTATTTTCCTTGTAACTTATCCTCCTCACATTTTCACCAGCTCACCACAAATTCTATCACGCGCCTACAAACTGGGGGCAGGTAACCTACTGATCCACAATGTGCGAGGAAAACTGTATCACTGTATTATGCTGGTATGGACATGTCTGAGTGCACAACAGAGCCATGTTGGATCCAACCTCAGTACATTTCCAATGCATTCACATACGAATGCATCAACAAAAACAGGCCCCACTAAGCAAGTGCATCAAGATGCCCTCCAAAGAATCTGTGCACGTGACTGCTTCTGGAGATGCTGCCTTTACCTTTTTAACCTCTCAGGTGCAGTGGCATTATGCTGGAAAAAAAAGCACAACCCTAGATACATTCCTAAAGCTTGAATCAGTATTTATCACTCAAACTAAGATCTTATTGCTGTGGGTGTTACATGAATTGTTTAGAATAAAACAAATGACCATCCTTTGAGACAGTGTGTCTGTCTGTCACTTCATTATGTGCCGCACAGGACATCTTCGAACGTCAAATTTAAACTTTTCTAGTCCTGGGATGGTTACCAGGAGGTGTGATTCACTGCTGCCCACATAGTACACAGCTGATCAGTGAGAGAGGGAGGATGGAATGGGACCCACGGCTATTTATCTCTGTTGAGGTATTCACTCTCTGCTTTCCGTCCTTTGTGGCTGTAACTGATCTCTGCCCCGGAGAGTGAGCATGTTCTATTCTCTGAGCAGAACAGGGATCCCATTGTACCAGAGACAGTGGGGATACTCTGAGATCCAGCCAACCCTTTGAGATTAAATAGGGTGTGCTCTCCTGAATACAGTCAGCCTGGCAGATTCTCACAAAACCCACCGACAGTAGTAGCAAAGACCAGCTGTTCCTACCAGCAGGCATTAGATCAAATTTTTGACAGATCACAGTTTGCTTGATTTAATTTTGTTGGTTTGCATCAAATATTTCATGAATAATGCATTCCAAAATTGCTAGAGCCCCTGCTACAGCTCAGAGTTCATGCAACCTTTCTTTAGTCCTGCATATTATCCAGCCCACTTCATGGTCAACATAAGGGACTGTCATGGGCTATCATTTATATGCATATACCACCAACCATTTGCTGTCAACATTGGCATGCAGCACTGAGGCTCTGAATATGCAACCATTATTCTTTCTATTTTGGGGACCTAAAAATTAAATTGTTCCAAAAAAAAATGTAATCTTAAGCAGAGACATAGGGAGAGAGAATGAGGAAAGGAACGAGAAAAGGAAACACAAAAAGAGAATAAAAAGACACGAGTATGAGATTTCTGTTTACAGACATTTGGAGCTTGTGCAACGCTTTCAATGGGGAAAAAAACATCACAACGTGCAATGATTTCAATGCAGGGATCAGATTTAGTGCCAAGCTTTCAAAATGTGGTTCACAACTAATGCAGCTGTTTCAATAAAAGTTAGGAGCTGGTGCAGCTGTTTTGATTTGCAGACCAGAGCAGGCCCAGTGACTTTAGCTTGTGAATCATGGTTAGTGCAGTGCTTTGAATGTGTAGTACGTAACTAGTGCAGCACACTTGGTGTGTGGTTCACAGGTAGTCCACTGCTTTCAACATGCAGTTCATAGCTGGGGAAGCACTTTCTAGATAATGTGCTTGTGCCCACAAAGACCTAAGATTAGGTGTGTTCTGGATTCACCATCCTACTGAGACTTACGTGAGTCTAAGGCAAAGTTGCAGTCAAAGCCAGCCCAACCAGCAGGGCAATGACAGGCATAGCGCTTTACATCATCCACGCACGTCCCACCATTGAGACAAGGGTTACTGGCACATTCATTTATATCTGCAGGAAGAGTGTAAGCAATGAGCAGCATTAGAGCTAAAGCTGATACTCTATTCCTGGACTGATAAAACCATCAAGTCACCTTTATATAAAAAAATAAGTGTATTAATATCCATTCTAGACAAAATTTGAAACCAAGACATGCAAGAGAAAAGGAGACTTGGCAAGTTACTTCTGAAGGAATAACTCAAAGCAGGGAGTGTAAAAAGCGAGATGTTCAAGAAGCAGATTCCAGTTCTTGGAGTCTACAGTATGTAACAAAATGCATTAAAAATAGGGGAAATCAGTGGCTGCACTAAAGATCCAGGAGGCAGAAGAGGGCAGAAATGGAGCAGCAGAGAAATCTCTGAAGGTTGCAGGACTTGAGGAGGTGTCATGAAAAGGCAGTGGAGAAATTTGAAAGTCATCACTTTAAAATTGAGGCAGACCTTTCTGCAGTTGAACAAACGCGGAGGGCAATAGATTCTTGGCTGCTTGATGGATTTGTGGGTAATCATCCTCATTGATAATCCCTCATTGATGACCCCACAGAGGGCAGCACAGTTGGCATAGCGGTCACCACAACAGCTTTAGAGCACCAGCGATCAGGACTGGACCAGGGTTCGAATCATTCACTGGATGTTCTCCCTGTGTCTATGTGGGTTTTCTCTAGGGGCTTCGGTTTCCTCCCACCATTCAAAACATACTGGGGGTGTAGGTTAATGGGGGGTAAATGGATAGAATGGATTCATGGGCCGAAGTGGCCTGTTACTGTGCTGTAAATGTATGTCTATCTATATATGATGTTCTTTCACTACTGCAGGTGGAAAGGGTGAGTCCAAGGTTTACTCAGGACTGTTATCCTGCTTAATTAGAGTGGAACTGGTCAGACATCCATACAACATGGAACAGGCCCAACACATCCATATAAACCAAGTTGATGTTCTCAGTCCCATTTGCCTGTATTTGGTCCCTATCCTCCCTGTCCATACAGGTGTGCACTATTTAACGTCCGATCAGGCAACATCCAACTGCAGAAACATTTATCTGAAAGGAGTTCAGTCAGAAATCCCCATCTAAGAATGTGAGAATAGGATGTAGCAGACATAACTAGAAGTGAAGAAGAGGCAAGGGAAAAGGAAGTTGCAAAAGAAGAACAGGTGCAGAAGAGGTTGACTATTAAGGAGTTAGCCAAATTCTTTGTAGACCTTAACAGCTTGCTGAAGAGATGGACCCAAATTCTGAACACTTTTCACTGATAGGGAGATTATTCACACATGTAAAGAAATGTATGAAGAAAAGTAAAAGCAAACTAGGCAAAACAACACTGGACATATTCCTGAAGAAGCCAACAGCTCCAGAAGAAGAGCCTCAGCCAGGACCTTCAGGCATCACAGAGTGACAGTTCATCAATGGAAGTTATTCAACCTGCAACTCTTCCAGTGGAACACTCTGAGGAAGTTGAGAACAGGGATGTGGATGATCCTGAACCCCTTGGTTAAATTGTGTGTGATTATAGGCTAAGAAAGTGTTTACGTAAAAGGTTAAAAAGTGAAAAAAAATTAAACAGTTTAATTTATCATAAGTTCACTATCCCATATGGTTTTGCTAGGTACATACAGTGATATGGTGCTCATACAATGTCCACATCGCTTAACATCCAGTTTCATAGAACATATCATGGACGTTAAGTGGTGCATACCCATTTACCTGTCCAAATGTCTTTTCAACATTGTAATTGTACCCACTTCTATCTCTTCCTCGAGCAGCTCGTTCCAGATATGGACCACCCTCTGGGTGAAAACGTTGCCCTTCAGATCACACTTAAATCTCTTCTGTCTTGTCCGTGCCCTTTAGTTCTTGAACTGTATGCCCGTGGGACAAACTGAGAGTATTCACTGTATGCATGCCCCTCATGTTTTTATAAATCTTTATAAGATTACCCTCAGCCTCCTGAGCTCAAGGAAAGAAAGGCCAGCCTATGCAGTCTCATAAGAACATAAGAAATAGGAGCAGGAGTAGGACATCCGGCCCATCAAGCCTGCTCCGTCTATTCATTAAGCTCATGGCTGATCAGATCATTGGCTTAACTCCATCTACCCGCCTTTTCCCCGTATCCCTTAATCCCTTTTTTAATGTAAAAATCTATCTAACTGAACCTTAAATATATTTAATGAAGTTGCCTCAACTGCTTCCCTTGGCAGAGAATTCCACAGATTCACCACTCTCTTGGAAAAACAGTTTTTCCTCATCTCCATCTTAAATCTAATCCCCTGCATCTTGAGGCTGTGTCCCTAGTTCTGACCTCACCTACCAGTGAAAACAATTTTCCTGCCTCTCCCTTATCTATCCCTTAGAACTCAAGCCCTCGAGTCACAGCAACAAGCTAGTGGATCTGCTCTGCACTCCTTCCAACTTAATGACATCCTTCCTATAGCTGGGCAACTAAAACGAGGGCTGAGCGCCGAGTTTACCCAGATAGACCAGGGCTACCAGCAAGAGAGGCCACGTCCAGTAAACCATTCCCTTCATTCGTTGCATGTGGTTGACAAAGTTTCTGCACAACTGAACAAAGATGCACTGGGATTGTCTCAGAGAAAATCTCCAGCTCGCACATTGACTATAAGGAGCTTGCTGATGTGCCAAGCAAGATCTCAGGGCAGCAGTCTGACTCTTAACCCTTTAGCTGGAAGAAGAACTTACATTTTATACAGTACCTTTCACAACCTCTGGGCATTCCAAAGGGCTTCACTGCCTTTGAAGCACTCTTGATGTATCACTGCTATTGCAAAGTTGACCAAGGTAATCAAATGCACCTGAGAATAAATATGTTACAGGGTATGGGGAAATGGACATGATCTGCTGGAACCTGGCATGGACCATGTGGGCTGAATAGCCTCCTTTGTACTATAAGTAAGTAACTGAGGCAGTGAATTCATCCATAGGGGGAAAAAAATCACAGCAACACAATAATCACGAAGGAGTCTCTTCAAGTGGCACTCGCTTTGATTTGAATATTGGCTTAAGCTTGCTTGTTCCATTCCAAAACAACAACACGAGAGAACAGTGTATCAATCAATCTGAAAGACAGCATCTCTAGCAAGTAACCCTTCCAGGCAACCCCACTCAAAACTCCACTGGAATCATCAGCGTAGATTATACACTCAAGTTTCAGGAGGGGGATCTGACCACCTGCCTCTTCAAGGAGAGAATGGCATCCATTGAGCAATGGCTGACATCTTTATGTCCAAACATCCCGCAAACACAGACTGAGTTAAAACTGGTTCTCACTTTAAAGAGCCAAAGTTACACAAAGCCTGAATAAGATTTGACACCAAGGGATTGGGTTCATCTTTCTCCAGAGGAACAATGAAACTGTGGAACCTATTGCAGGGAGAATCGCTTGATGGCAGCTCCGTATAGAACCCTGGTTGTGATATATAATTACACCACTAAGGGTCATTTTTGTGGAAACTGCCAAAATGTTTGGCCTGGAAGTCAGCCTGAAGAAAACTGAGGTCCTCCATCAGCCAGCTCCCCACCATGACTACCAGCCCCCACACATCTCCATCGGGCACACAAAACTCAAAAAGGTCAACCAGTTTACCTATCTCGGCTGCACCATTTCATCGGATGCAAGGATCGACAATGAGATAGACAACAGACTCGCCAAGGCAAATAGCGCCTTTGGAAGACTACACAAAAGAGTCTGGAAAAACAACCAACTGAAAAACCTCACAAAGATTAGCGTATACAGAGCCGTTGTCATAGGTCCTCTACCAGCATCACCTACAGCTCCTAGAACGCTTCCACCAGCGTTGTCTCCGCTCCATCCTCAACATTCATTGGAGCAACTTCATCACCAACATCGAAGTACTCGAGATGGCAGAGGCCGACAGCATCAAATCCATGCTGCTGAAGATCCAACTGCGCTGGGTAGGTCACGTCTCTAGAATGGAGGACCATCGCCTTCCCAAGACCGTGTTATATGGCGAGCTCTCCACTGGCCACCAAGACAGAGGTGCCCCAAAGAAGAGGTACAAGGACTGCCTAAAGAAATCTCTTGGTGCCTGCCACATTGACCACTGCCAGTGGGCTGATATCGCCTCAAACCATGCATCTTGGCGCCTCACAGTTTGGCGGGCAGCAACCTCCTTTGAAGAAGACCGCAGAGCCCACCTCACTGACAAAAGACAAAGGAGGAAAAACCCAACACCCAACCCCAACCAACCAATTTTCCCTTGCAACCGCTGCAACCGTGTCTGCCTGTCCCGCATCGGACTTGTCAGCCACAAACGAGCCTGCAGTTGATGTGGACGTTACCCCTCCGTAAATCTTCGTCCGTGAAGCCAAGCCAAAGGAAAGGACTAGGGGTCATCCCGGTAACCTTGTATATAAAGCAGTCCAGAGCTACAGTCTAGCCTTCCAGGTTCGTCTTGCAGAGAGACAAGAACTCTTGGTGTACATATTAGTTTATTAAAGCTGTCTTATACTCACACTGCTGGTGTGGTGATTGTCAGTACACCCCTAAATGAGAGTTGGACTGTTGCAGCTGCGCAGAGAGGGGGTCCAGGAGAAATTTCCTGGACTATTTCGGAGCTGGCCTGGATTTTTTCCCTCCCATGGGATCGTTACTTGAATGGCAGTCAGTATTTTGATGTTCAGGAGTGTACTGACAATAACCACACCAACAGTGCAAGTATAAGACAGCTTTAATAAACTAATATGTACACTAAAATGTCTTGTCTCTCTGCAAGACAAACCTGGAAGGCTAGACTGTAGCTCTGGACTGCTTTATATACAAGGTCACCGGGATGGCCCCTAGTGACCTAGTGGTGCAATTATATATCACCACAAGGAGATTGAAATGCCTTACCCCTCACAACACTCCATACCTGTCCTTGTTGGCACATTGAGAGCACATTGTGTTACCAACAAGCAACCTGATAGCTACACATGTTCAAATTATGTCATGGCAAAATTTAAATTCTACTAATATACAATAAAACCCTCTGGTATCTGGAATTCAAGCAACCCGGAAAGTAAAATAAAAATTAAAATAAATAAGAAAAAATAAAAGGTTAAGAATATGCAAGTTTAAAATGGGTGTTCCTCATTGTTAGTTTACCAATCCACCACTCACAGGCCACATCATGGTATCTTGTATTGATACCAGAAAAGTTTTAGTTAGGCATTGTAATTTGCAAGCAACCAGAAAATACATTTATCTGGCATCTACCTATCCTCATTGGTGTCAGACACCAGGGGTTTTACTGTATTCTGAAATTAAGCGAAAACTGGTGGCTTTAAAACTATCAAATTGTAATGAGAACCCTTCTGGCTTAGTAGTGGCTCCATAGGGAGGAAATCTACTGTCATTACTCAACCTGTTTTCTATCATATAGTTCTCTCTGCAAAGAGAAATGGGGGATAAGCATTGTGCAGCAATGCCCATGTCTTATGAATGTACACAGTTCAGTTTCTTTGTGACAATATAAAGATCAATCAGTACTTAGGGCAAATTTCCCCACAGTTCTTCCTTCTAATAGACGTCCTTGAATAAGTGGCAGTTTGATTAAGATTTGTCTTTGATCCATGTATCAAAGGGAATAACCAATTAATGTCAACATTGTCTGTTCACTTAATCATCTTCAATAATGCCCTCAATGCTGAGAGGACAGTGTAAAGCGCAAAATATTTCCATGAGCTTCTAAATTGCCTGTATGTCTCAATGATAACCCTGGACAAGGTAAAGAGCTATATTTTATTTTACTGCTATCGGTACTAGATGCCCATGTATATTTTCCTGGCCGCTGCTGCGTGTGCACTTCAGCCACAAGATAGCATTAGGTTGAGTTTCCACGGTTCGGTGCAGTAAATCCACCATGTTTCATTTTCAGCTCCCTCACATGTATACTCTGGTTGAAAGGAACAACATGCTACTCCTCTGCCTACTGCCATCCAACCCCAGTGAATATTCAATAATAATCAAAGGGAATTCTCTTTCCTGAAAAAAAAATGAAAAAAACAAAATGCAGTTGTTGAAAATCAGAAATAAAAGCAGAAAGTGCTGGGAAAGCTCATCAGGCCGGAGTTTTTACTGTTTGGCCAGTCCTTTATCTTCTTTCATTTGTAAACTCTGTGTGGTGATATGTAATTACACCACTAGGTCACCAGGGGTCATCTTGCAGAGAGACAAGACCTCTTAGTGTACATATTAGTTTATTAAATTGTACTGACAATAACCACAACAGCAGTGTGAGTATAAGACAACTTTAATAAACTAATATGTACACTAAGGGGTCTTGTCTCTCTGTAAGACGAACCTGGAAGGCTAGACTGTAGCTCTGGACTGCTTTATATACAAGGTCACCGGGATAACCCCTGGTGACCTAGTGGTGTAATTACATATCAACACACTCTGGACTGATCAGCATGTCCCGACTGGCCAGACTTCACATCACCCAAATATTACAGAAGCAACTGTCTATTCAATAGGTACATTATTTCCACATATTACATTCCTTTTGTTCCACCGGCTGCCCTTCTCTACACTCACTCCTACTTTGATGGAGAGACTTTCACCTGAAATATTAATTCTTTCTTTCCGCAGATGTTGCCTGACCTGACGAGTTTCTTTCCTGCCTCCCAGGATTTTCTTTTTTTTAATTCTCTTTCCTGCCTCGCACTGTATCTTAAAATCCTTCTGTGTCTCAGCACCAACTCTCATACATGCAGGAGCAGGTTATTGCAAGGAATTCAGTCATGAATCTTACTGTATAATGCCTCAGCTCTGATGCAACATCATATAAACATTACTGTAATTAGAGATTCATTGAAGTGAAGCTGTTTAATGGAAGGCAGGAGTTTTCCAAAATATCACTTTCAGTAAAGTAATCCAAGAAGATTGAACACTTAGGAATCCATGCTAGTAATTATGTAAGGAGTCAATGTAATAAAACAAGCATTAAACTGGGTAGTGTTATAATGTGGTTTCCCTGAGAGAGGATTACTGCACTAACATGTTCTAGAATGGAGAATAAAGAAGGAATAACATTGAAGCTCTTTTACTTAAATGTCAGGAACACTAAGAATGCCCTGGTGGTTAATGTCTTAAACCAGATAAATCATGCAAAGATTTGTCTTCCAACTTTAAAATTGACTCTTTATTTCAAAAGACTTACTTTTACAGAAGGGCAGTTGTCCACTCCAGCTCTTGTTCTTGAGGCACACTCTGGTGCTCGACCCGACCAGCACAAACCCTGGGTTGCAGGCAAAGTGCACTTCGTGGCCTACTAAGTATCTGCTCCCAAATTTCTTCCCATTACTTGGGGCATTGAGCTTGGGACATGTTTCTGTGGAAACAAAAGACAAAGTGAAACAGGAAGGAGATCTGGGGGAGGGAGCAGAGTATATATTTACTGATATACAGCCAGCATTGTGGAACTAAAGGGAAATTTAACTTGCCTAATGCTTTGAGTGTTCGAAAGTAGCCTGCAGCAAGTTACAAACATTTTAATGTGTAGCCAATATATCCAGAGCAAGTTCCCTTTAACAGCTATGAGATAAAGTATCAAACAATTCGCTTTGGTTGTGAGCTGAAAACTTTTTTCAAAAAGGAGAACAGACAATGACCTGAGTGCCAAGAGAACTTCAAATACTGGCTTAGGAATTGCCTTGTCCTTCACAGAGTCAATATAGCGTCAGAATGGCTCATTCAGTAAGCAGCACCTCCAACAGTGCAGCACATCTTTCGACAAGCACTGGGCTGTCAGCCTACCCTGAATTTCAAATCCCTGGTGTGGAACTTGAATCCATAACCTACTGAATCAGAGGAAAGAGAGCTACTGTTGTGATTTTCTGGTGTACAAAAATGAGTCAGGAAATGCAGAGAATTCTTCAGAAAAGTTTAAGCCTTTATTTGCAAACAAAAGCTGAGACAAACCGAAGCCTGGACTCTGAAATACCTGTTGCTATGAGACACTGCCCTTTTTTTATATTATAATCCTGACTTAATCACATTTCTGCACCCAATCATTCATAACCTCATATCTTAACAGGACGTCACCCTTGTCTCGCCACAATTATTTTCATTATTCTTCACCTATTAATCTAATCATGTTTAGAACCACGTGTTTCATCATCTCCTGGCACCTGCTGCCTTCTATTCATTACTGTGGCCTTGTGTACTAAATACATAATGGATTATTACTTTTGCAACATAGTGTGTGTAAATTGTTACATAGTATTGGATGGTAGTTCATGTGGTTTATCTTCCATACTTCTAGCAAATCAAGGGTAAAACATTAGCCATGATAGCTAATGAGAACAGCAGAAGTGTATCTTGCATTTAAAATAAGCAATGAAAAGTCATTATAGACCAAGATACGGAGATCCAAACCCTCAAGAAAGATACATATTACACACATGATGATGATATGGGCAAGGGTTATCAATAAGTCAGGCAATTGGACTTCAGGTATAAATCAGTCACGATCTGACTGAACTGTGAAAGAGTCTCATAAATTACCCTTAATTGCACCCTTAATGTGGCGCCTCAGGTTGACAGGGAAGTGAAGGCATTTGGCACTCTGGCCTTCATTGTACAGGGTACCAAATTTTGGGACCTCATGATACAGCTATGCAAGGTGAAGGTGAGGCCACACTTGGAGAGTATTGTGCGCGGATCTGGTCAGCTGCCGATTCCATATCGCATATCGATTCCTATCCTCTAAAGTCACTTGGAAATTGAAATCAAAAGACCAGTCATTTCAAACCATTAGGCCAACTAGAGACTCAGAGCCCAACTGAGACAATTCCAGACAGTTTCCCTCATCCAAAATTACAACCTCTGGATGAAGATCCATGCCCGTGAGACAGGAATGTTGAAATTGCATTTTGCAGATTTTTGCTTCCCAAATTAGCAAGTGGGGTCTTCCCATTTATTTCCCTCTACTAGGAATCTGTTTTTTGAATGGAGTGTTTGCTTAGTAATATGTAAGACATGCAAACTGTGAAGTCAGGAGATTGGACCAAAGGGTTCTTCATCCACCCATCACTGCGAGCAAATTGGAAAATTTAATCTCATTACTCTATGCTTGATTTAAACTGAAGGGGGCAAGTCTACATCTAACTTGTATTCCTCACTAGTTCTTAATTCAAAACTCATGACAGATAATGATTTCTAAGTATAACTTAAGCAAACCTTTGCCCAAGTTTTCCAGTGTGACAAAAGCCATGCTGTCACCCAGTTAACAAGATGAGTCAAGCAGTTCAACTTAACAATCTCTGCTGCTGCAGTCCACTGGCTCTCTGTAGAGTTCCCAGCGTCACATTCTCATCCTCCTCTGAATTAAACAAAGGATCGTTCTAAGTGGATTGTGATAATACAAAGCATCAGCTGACAAACTGAACTGGCAAGTTATGGTTATCCTGTTCTAATCGGGTTACTTTCCTTAATCCATTACATTCACCTTGTACCTTTCCAAATTTTACCTTCATCAGAGATTTCTCAAAGGATATTTTAAAAAGACCTGTGCAAGTTCAGATTTAAGTGTTGGGCAGCAGAAATGTCTAGAAATTGAGCAACACTGATTAGAAGTCAGTGCACGGTGGAGCAACTCAAATTCTATTTGAAGGTACAGTGCTGCAGAATTGAGTAGCACAGAAATTGCTGGAGAAGCTCTGCAAGTACCACAGTGTTCTTTATGTAGCAAAGATAAAGAAATGTGATAAACAAGTTCAGATCGCAGTGAAGGGAAAAGTAAACCCCAGCATGTTCCACGTTCTTTTATACCAGTACAGCACTTTTGAGATGTTACCACTGATGTACTGGAGCTGACTCCATGGCCAGATCAGCCATGATCTGCTGTCATTGCACTGTCGGGACTTGGTGGATGGTCTTCATGCTAGGCCATGGGCTGCTGGATTCTACGAACCAGGTATCAGGACCAACATTTGTGAGGGTGCCAATGGCAAGCAGAAACCTCAAAGATCCTTGGGTACTAATGACTTCTTAATTGTTTCAAGGTTCGAAACGAGAGCCAAGAAGGGTGATGTGGATGCCTTAAACTCGGGTTCAAACCTGGAGCAGACCTGGAGGAGCCGTTGGGATCTACAGACACTTGCCATCTCGAAATGCACTCTCTTATGCTTCTCTGATGTAGTAGCACCTCTTTACATGCCTTACGTAAAGCATAGTGGCTAGAACAACACTGTTACAGTGGCAGTGACCCAGGTTCAAACCCAGCACTGTTTGTAAGGAGTTCTCCCCATGGATTTCTTCTGGATGCTCTATTTTCCACCCACCCTCAAAATGTTGGTTGGTACTTTTATATATTATATGTAAATTACAGTTAAGTTAAGGAAAAGAAACTCCTGCCTCCACTTGTGTTTGACAAGACTGCCAAGATGCACACAACAATATCCCACCAACAGCAGAAGGAGAAATTATGAGAGGGCCCTACTTCAGTAATGCTGGCTGAGGGATTGACCAGCACATTAGTGAGCGTCTTTAACATAAGCCCATGCGATATTTTAATCAAGAGGCAACCTTTGTTTAGGAAGGATTTTTAAGGGAATCAAGGAATTTGGAAAAATACAACAAAAAGGCACTGAGGTAGAAGATTAAATGTGATCCTGGTGAATGGCAGGGAAGAATGGTCAAATCCTGGTCTGATATCTATGCTCTTGTGACTTATCTAAGTATAGTACACGCAACTGTGCAGCTCTCATTTAGTCTTGCAGCGGCAAATTCGCTTGGTTTTCGAGAAGGAAAATGAAAATAACCAATACTCTGACTGAAAGATGCGAAGATGACATTTCCTCCTTCACATTTGCTCCTCAAAAGTCAAATCGGTATCTTCTGTTTTTTGACTAATACCAACGCTGCTCATATCACTAAAGCAGAGGTTCTCCACCTTTTTCTTTCCACTCTCATACCACTTTAATCCCTAAGCCATCGGTGCTCTGTGATTAGTAAGGGATTGTTTAAGGTGGTATGTGGGTAGAGGGGAAAAGGTGGTGAACCACTGCTCTAGACCCAATTGTTACTGAAATATTTGGCTTGAGAAAAATTATCAATGGCCCATTTCCTTTGGAGTTAAGCACATAACGAGTCATTGAGGTATGATTAAAACATTTTTCAAACTTTTTCTTTTCACCCGCATATCACCTTAAGCAATCCCTTACTAATCACAGAGCACCTATGCCATAGAGAATACTTAAAGTGGTAGGTGAGTGGAAAGATAAAGTTTGAAAACCACTATTTGAATCGTACCTAATTGAAGGCCCTAAACATTGGTTATGTACCTTTTCTAAAGAACATACAAAAACAAACTTGTAGGTGTCTGGTCAAACTACTGCTCAACAGACTGCTCAAACTACAGGGGAATCACGTTGCTCTCCATTGCAGGCAAAATCTTCGCTAGGATTCTACTAAATAGAATAATACCTAGTGTCGCCGAGAATATTCTCCCAGAATCACAGTGCGGCTTTCGCGCAAACAGAGGAACTACTGACATGGTCTTTGCCCTCAGACAGCTCCAAGAAAAATGCAGAGAACAAAACAAAGGACTCTACATCACCTTTGTTGACCTCACCAAAGCCTTCGACACCGTGAGCAGGAAAGGGCTTTGGCAAATACTAGAGCGCATCGGATGTCCCCCAAAGTTCCTCAACATGATTATCCAACTGCACGAAAACCAACAAGGTCGGGTCAGATACAGCAATGAGCTCTCTGAACCCTTCTCCATTAACAATGGCGTGAAGCAAGGCTGTGTTCTGGCACCAACCCTCTTTTCAATCTTCTTCAGCATGATGCTGAACCAAGCCATGAAAGACCCCAACAATGAAGACGCTGTTTACATCCGGTACCGCACGGATGGCAGTCTCTTCAATCTGAGGCGCCTGCAAGCTCACACCAAGACACAAGAGAAACTTGTCCGTGAACTACTCTTTGCAGACGATGCCGCTTTAGTTGCCCATTCAGAGCCAGCTCTTCAGCGCTTGACGTCCTGCTTTGCGGAAACTGCCAAAATGTTTGGCCTGGAAGTCAGCCTGAAGAAAACTGAGGTCCTCCATCAGCCAGCTCCCCACCATGATTACCAGCCCCCCCACATCTCCATCGGGCACACAAAACTCAAAACGGTCAACCAGTTTACCTATCTCGGCTGCACCATTTCATCAGATGCAAGGATCGACAATGAGATAGACAACAGACTCGCCAAGGCAAATAGCGCCTTTGGAAGACTACACAAAAGAGTCTGGAAAAACAACCAACTGAAAAACCTCACAACGATTAGCGTATACAGAGCCGTTGTCATACCCACACTCCTGTTCGGCTCCGAATCATGGGTCCTCTACCGGCACAACCTACGGCTCCTAGAACGCTTCCACCAGCGTTGTCTCCGCTCCATCCTCAACATCCATTGGAGCGCTTACATCCCTAACGTCGAAGTACTCGAGATGGCAGAGGTCGACAGCATCGAGTCCACGCTGCTGAAGATCCAGCTGCGCTGGATGGGTCACGTCTCCAGAATGGAGGACCATCGCCTTCCCAAGATCGTGTTATATGGCGAGCTCTCCACTGGCCACCGTGACAGAGGTGCACCAAAGAAAAGGTACAAGGACTGCCTAAAGAAATCTCTTGGTGCCTGCCACATTGACCACCGCCAGTGGGCTGATAACGCCTCAAACCGTGCATCTTGGCGCCTCACAGTTTGGCGGGCAGCAACCTCCTTTGAAGAAGACCGCAGAGCCCACCTCACTGACAAAAGGCAAAGGAGGAAAAACCCAACACCCAACCCCAACCAACCAATTTTCCCCTGCAACCGCTGCAATCGTGTCTGCCTGTCCCGCATCGGACTTGTCAGCCACAAACGAGCCTGCAGCTGACGTGGACTTTTTTTTACCCCCTCCATAAATCTTCGTCCGCGAAGCCAAGCCAAAGAGGTGTCTGGTAGTGGAGGAACAGGATCAAGTTGAGTGGCGAGTCCAATGAGACAGAAGTACGGTTGGACCAGTTTGATCGGTAAGAAGTTATCATCATCATAAAGCAACATTTGGGGCCTGCGCCCCTTATATCAAGGAATGAGCAAAATTTAGGCAGATGCCTGAATAAAGTGGGTGGAGGGGCAAGAGAAGGAGCATAGGCCCACAGACAAGAGGTGGGTATGGGTGGGAAGGCAGAAGAGAAAAAAAAGCTGAGGTGAGGGGAGTGTAGAGTTGGGAGGAAAGGAGACAGAGGGGGAAGAGAGGGAGAAAGGGGAGTGGCCTAACATAAACTGAAGAAGTCAAGGGTAATGCCATCTGGTTGGAGAGTGTCCAACTGAAATATTAGGTTTTTCTCCTCCAATTTACAGGTGAGTGGGATGTTTGACAGTGCACGAGTCCATGGACAGGCACGTCAGTGGGAGTGGGGCACAGAATTGAAATGGTTGGCTACTGAGAAATCCCTTCCATTGCCCTTGACAAAGGGCTAAGGCCCGAAACATTGGTTATGTACCTTCATGTTTGCTACATAAAGAAGGCCGTGCGATGTGTTGCGTTTCTCCAGAAAGTTTGTGTAAACTACAATCACAGCACCTGCGCACTTTCTTGTGTAACTCCGTGGATTATAGAATGCCCATGAAGGACTTGCATTCACATGCTCTGGGGATTGGGTGGGTTGAGAGGTTGGGTGGGATGAAGATGGGCCAGAGATGGAGGAGGGGGTGGTGAGGAAATGAGTCAGTGGTTTGCGATTTGTAGTCTGGATGGGTGGGATTTGGATCAGAAGACAAGGAACCAACAGCGGATTGGTAGTTGGGAGTCACTAGATCTGCAGAGGGGAAGAATGGATAAGACAGCTGATCAGTAGGGGTACAGGTGTTTGATAAACAATTTGTACTCATGTAGGGTGTTTGAACAGTAAAATGTATCAAGATGCTTTAAATAAGTGTAATCAGGTAGAAAAAACTGCTGTTTAAGAAGGGTCTATTGAAACAAACTTTAACTTATAAAGACACATTGCACAGACAAGGTTTGTCTGACAATTGAAGGTAATGTGAGGATCGGTTTAAAATGTTCAAAATAATTAAAAATTGATATCGAAGTTAGCGTTAGATAATTTTCTCTGGTGGGCGTGTCCACAATTAGGGAGCTGAATTTTCATAAAGTGCAAACAGCAATGTTACAAAACACGTCTTAATATAAAGGGTGGTGTTAAGTCCCCAAAACATGCATCTCGGAAGTTTGGAAATGAAGAAATTATTGGGCATTAAGTATCAAAAAACGAAGCTGGGTAACTTGATGAGGAACTGGTCCACACCTCATCTAACTTACCATTGTGTTTCGAAGCCTGTTTGTTCACTGCGTTCTGCAGGAGGCTAAGCTTCCTCTTCATCATGCGGATCCCCTGTGCGTACTGGGATTCCTGTGTGGACAACAGCTTCTGCATCTGCCGAATGGCACCCAGCACCTGCTGCTTGCTGGAACAGGCCTTCAAAGAGAATAAGGACACAGGTTACCCTTGCTAATTACTTTGTGTGCAAGCACATATGTGTGTATACACCCTCCACCCCACCCCCACACCCCCCTTCCCACCAATCCATCTGGATATTAAGTACGAAATTAAAAGTCATCTAAAGCTCCAAGCAACACCCATCCAAGCCTGAGTATTTGAAATATTTTCCATACAACAGTCTCTGTAAATGCAACAACCAGTCTCACAACTGCTACTGATATATAAGGATGGGCCTGCTCATGAGGGATGCCTCACAGTTTAGTACTGGAACTGCTGTGCTCAAGACCATTTGTACACGACTCAGGCCTTCATTTCAACCAACCTTCCCTCCACCATCTCCATCTATATCTCCCAATGTGGTAAACCACTCTTTGTATGTTTAACCTGTCTGGGCACGCCCATTGGCCGACTGTATCTATGGCTCCTCCCTCAGGCTCCTGAATAAAGGTGACTGCTCCACAGTCCCCTCCTCAGTTCAGGGCAGTTAACTAGCATGGATGTGGCTCCAATCTGTAGCAAATAAAAGCCTATCAGTTCTGCATAACTTCAGCCTTTTGGAGTTATTGATGGTGCATCACCCATTGTCAAGGGGAAGATGCCAACAAATTAAAAGACCCATCCCACCACGGTCAGATTCCTTTCTTCCCTCCCCCCTCACCACCCCCCCCCCACCCCAATTGGGCAGAAGATTTACAAGCTTGAAAACACAAACCTGCTGATTCAAGGGCAATTTCTCTCCTGCTTTTATCAGTCTCTTGAATCAACCTCTCGCTGATAAAAGATGAAGCCTTGTTTTAACAGTACTTTTCTCTACACCCTGCACTTTGTCTTTGTAACCCTATAGCCTGCATTCTTTGACTTGCAGTAACTTTGCACTTGTACATTTGTGTTAATATTGCACTACCTTCTATTGTTAAGTATGGTTGACTTGCCTGGATAGCACTCAAAACAAAATATTTCACTGTACCTTGGACCACATGACAATAAACCAGTGGTTCTCAACCTTTTTCTTTCCACTCACTTTATGTATTCTCTATGCCATCGGTACTCTGTGATTAGTAAGGGGTTGCTTAAGTTGGAATTTCGGTGGAAAGAAAAAGTTTGAAAACCACTGTTTGAATCGTACCTCATTGACTCGTTATGTGCATGGTTTCATAACTCCAAAGGAAATGGGCCAGTGACAATTTTTCTCAAGCCAAATATTTCAGTAACAATTGGGTCTAGAGCAGTGGTTCTCAACCTTCCCTTCTCACTCACATACTGTCTTAAGCAATCCCTTACTAACCACAGACCACCAATGGCATAGGGAATACTTAAAGTAGTATGTGAGTGGAAAAGGTATATTTGATCTTATTCTTAGCAGTTCACTTGTGCTTGATGATGCTGGCAAGAGTGATCATAGCCTTACTGAAGAGGAGACAAAGTTCCAACCAAGATCAATCATGTGTGTCACTACCAATATGCTAAATTTGACTCAGAGTCACAGAATCACATAGCAGGGAAACAGTCCCTTTTGCCCTCCAAGCCTACATCAACCACCCACAAAGACCAAATCTATACTTATCTCATTTTATTCTACTCACAGTCTCATCAACTTTAACATTCACCTGAGTGGCATTTTCAGCGGTCATTTAACCAACCAACCAACCTGCAAGTCTTTGGGACATGAGAGAAAACTCTAGCACAGTTGTTCTCAACCATTTTCTTTCCACTCACATACCACTTTAAGTAATCTCTATGCCATCGGTGCTCGGTGATTAGTAAGGGATTGCTTAAGGTGGAATGTGAGTGGGAAGGGAAAGTTGAGAATCACTGCTCTAGACCCAATTGTTACTGAAATATTTTGCTTGAGAAAAATTGTCATTGGCCCATTTCCTTTGGAGTTATGAAACCGTGCACATAAAGAGTCAATTAGGTATGATTACCAGGGATCGATGTTGGGTCCCTTCTTGTTTGTCATTTACATTAATGATTTGGATGATGGAGTGGTAAACTGGGTGAGTAAATGTGCGGACGATACAAAAATAGGGGGAGTTGTGGATAGTGAGGATGGATTTCGGGGACTGCAGAAGGATTTGAACTGTTTAGAAGAGTGGGCTGAAAGGTGGCAGATGGAGTTTAATGTAGATAAGTGCGAAGTGCTTCATTTTGGGAAGAATAATCAAAACAGGACGTACAGTGAAGGGGGGGGCATTGAGGAATGCAGAGGAACAGAGAGGTTTTGGAATAATGGTTCATCATTCTTTGAAAGTGGATTCTTATGAGGATTGGGTTATGAAGAATGCTTTTCGTATGCTGGCCTTTATAAATCATAGCATATAATATAGGAGCGCTGGGAGGTGATGTTGAGACTGTTCAAGGCATTGGTGAGGCCATGTTTGGAATATTGTGTGTAGTTCTGATCTCCAAATTATAGGAAGGATATCAATAAGGTATAGAGGGTGCAGAGAAGGTTTACTAATATGTTGCCTGGATTGCAGTATCTAGAATATGGAGAAAGATTGAGAAGACTGGGTCTTTATTCATTGGAGCATAGAAGGTTGAGGGAGGATCTGATAGAGGTATTTAAAATTATGAGAGGAATAGATAGAGTAAATGTGAATAGGCTTTTCTCCTTGAGGGTAGGAGAGATTGGAATGAGGGGTCATAAGTTAAGGGTTGGGGGCAAAACTTTAGAAGTAACGCAAGAGAAAGCTTCTTCACTCAGAGAGTGGTGGCTGAGTGGAGTGACCTTTCGGAAGAGGTGGTTGCAGCAGGATCAATTTTGTCATTTAAAGTTGGATGAGTACATGGATGTGAGGGGGTTGGAGGGTTATGGGCAGGGAGCAGGTTCGTGGTACTAGTGGAATTCACTTAAATTGGTGCGGACTAGAAGGGCTGATATGGCCTCTTTCCGTACTGTAATTGTTATATGTTTATTAAACCAGTGGTTTTCAAACATTTTCTTTCCACTCACATACCTCCTTAAGCAATCCCTTACTAATCACAGAGCACCTATGGCATAGAGAATACTTAAAGTAGTATGTGAGAGGAAAGAAAAAAGTTGAGAGCCACTGCTCTAGCACCTGAGGGTTTCAAACATTTTCTTTCCACTCACATACCTCCTTAAGCAATACCTTACTAATCACAGAGCACCTATGGCATAGAGAATACTTAAAGTAGTATGTGAGTGGAAAGAAAAGAGTTAAGAGCCACTGCTCTAGCACCTGAGGGTCACAGAGAGAACATGCAAACTCCACACGGACAGTAGTGGAGATCAGGATTGAATGAGGATTGCTGGAGCTGTGTGGCAGCAGCTCGACTCGCTGCATTATTGTTCTGCCCCGAGCATTCAATGGACAAAACCAGCTGCCTCAAGCTGGATGCCAGTAAGGCGCTGAGAAAAGGAGAAAAGTTGTATTCCATTCAGTGGGGGTATGGGAGACTGCAGCCGCTGGAATCTGGAGCAATTAAAAACAAATCTGCTGGAGGAACTCAGCAGCAAGAGAAAAGGAGAAAAGATCAAGGAGAAAAAGAATGGAAAAGTCAGAACCCTTCATCAAGACCTGTCACGTCTTGAGATGTTAGTTTATTGTCATAGATAGTGTAAATTAATAAATTTAAACATACAGCACAGTTACAGGCCCTTCCAGCCCACACCACCCAAATACCCCTAATAACCTACAATCCCCGTTCTTTTTTGGAAGGTGGAAGGAAACTGGAGGAATCCCACGCCAACACGAGAATAAACTCCTTACATACAGCGCTGGATTTGATCCCAGGTCACTGGCGCTGTAATAGAATTTCACTAAACCTCTATGCTAACTGTGTAAATTACCACAAAAGACAAAATAAATAAATATTAAAGGAGATAAATATTCAGTTGCAGTTAGTGCAAGAAAAAAAAGTGATCTTTTGGTGGTCCTGGGGTAGTTTATGGTGAGGGTCAGAGTAGTAGGAGAGGTTCAAGAGCCTCAAACTGTTCTTGAGCCTAGAAGTGCTGGACTGTGGTGGGCCTTATCAGTAAGGACAAGGAGGCAGCATACAGAGATGAAGATGAAGTGCAGACACTATCGAACTAGTGCAGAGCAAACAACCTGTCATCTTTGTCGTGGCCATCCCTCGAGGTCGAGGATGATGGACTTCATTCCGCTGATCTATTATGGGCTCTCAAGTGGCTAATGAGTCCAATATTGGCTTTGAAAGACCTTCCACATTCAGGACAGGTAGATCAGGCTTTGGTTGTTGCTGCTTCTCTTTCCATTTACTTCTCTTTTCTTCTTGTTCTATACATCTGTTAGCTTCGAAAGTTGCTGTTCCTTCTCGGCCCGAGTTTCCTGTCCTTGGCATTGGTTTCCCAATTATTGATGTCGATGTTACATTTCTCCATGTTGGATTTTAAGACTTCTTTGAATCTCTTCTGTTGTCCACCTCTTTTATGTTTGCCTTCTTTAAGGTGGGAGTAGAAGGCTGAGGAAAGTCCATCTCTCACCCTCCATCCTCACCACATTCTACAGACGATGTATCGAGAGCATCCTGTGCTGTACCCACCTCGGTGACCCTGCAGAGGATAGTGAAGTCAGTGGGAAAGAACCTCTTCCTCGCATGAAGGACATCGACTGCACTCGATGCAGGCAGAAAGCAATAAACACTGAGAAAGACTCCAGCATCCCGCATGTAAATTGTTCTCCCTTCTGCCATCTGGCAGGAGATACTGTAGCACTCAAGCCCTTACATCCAGAGAGGGAAACAGCTTTTTCCACCCAAGCCATCAGGCTCCTGAACTCTCATTACCAATTAGGATCGTAATACCTTAATATTTGTAATGCATTAACTGCTTTCCTAACATAACTATATAAATATGCTCCATGGTCCTGGATAAACGCCATCTCGTTCTTCCATGCGAGCATGGAATGAATGATAACTAAAGTTAGCGGCTCAAATTCAGGCTTCTGTACCTTCTGTCTGAAGGGAGCAGTGAGAAGAGACTGAGACCAGGGTGATGGTGGTGGGGGGGGGGGGGGGGAAATCAAAGGGTTTCAACCCAAATGGACAACAATTCTTTTCCTCCCATAGATGTTTGACCTGCTGAGCTCCTCCAGCAGATTGCTTTGTTGCTTTAATCCTAGCATCTTGCGATAACTTTATCACCAAGCTAGGGGACCAAGCCAGGTACAAGGGGAAGTTGCAGGAGAACAAGCCAATTCTAACAGGGGCTGAGGTGCCAACCTGGTGAAACAATGACATCAGAATGCTTGAAGATTAAGCAGCAGAAGGGGCATGCTATAGAGCAGGAGTGGCCACATCGCGGCACGTGACCCACATTTGACATATAAATATGTTGGCTGAGGCAGGAATCATATGAGCCAATGCTCACAATGTTAGTGGACATGGCTTCCAATTGTTTCACTGGGTGAAAACCCTGGAGTTTAATGAGAATAGTTGGAGATCAGTAATGAGCTCATTGTTATATATAGTGTACATCTGCATCAAAATTCTTATTTACTGGAGCTGAACTGGTAGTTTGCTTAAAAAAAACAATATTATAAATTAAAAAGAAATAATAAATACAATAGATTGAAGATATATATTCACTGTTATCATTGCGAAAAGGAAAAAGCAGTGTTATATTAGCATAAATGGTCCTTTTTGTGGTAGCGGTTAGTGCAATAACTATTACTGTGTCAATGACCCAGATTCGAATCTGCTGATGTCTGTGTGGAGTTTAAATATTCTTTCTGTGACCGCATGGGTTTCCTCTGGGAGCTCCAGCTTCCTCCCACCCTCCAAAGATGTACAGGTTAGTAGGTTAATTAGATCCCATGAAAAATGATGGGTAAGTGGGACAGTCCTGCATGGGCCCAATGGACCAAAATGGTCTCGTGTTATGAAGAAAGATGAAAATATCTAAATACTCAAGTACTGCATATTTCGACACTTGAAGCACTCAAAAAACACCCCAAAAAATGGGGTCATTCTCTAGGCCAGATACAAAAACAGTGACCTTAAAATTCTACTCAGACCCCATCCTATAGCAAATTGTTACGCTACTGGTATATTAAAAAATCCATGTCCAATGTGGTGTTGAACCAATAAAAGAAGTGTAAAATTTTAAAAAAACACCACACACATTTAAAATCCTTGAAAATCTCCAGTTTCATCGTCTGAGGCAAAGAACTAGGCGAGCACATCCGGAGTCTCACTGTTTACACGTCATTGTATGGGTCTCAGTCTGAATCTGGTGAGTCTCTTTCAGCTTCGTCGCCAGTGCCCACAATATCAACAGGCCAAACCTTGAATCCCAATACGGTAGCGGTATATTTGGGGGGTCATCTTATACCACTGAGGAGCTAAAACCATGAAATTCAGACTAAAATTGGAGTCTCATCTTATCTGAAGGTCACCTCATCCCCCGAAGTATACAATATATACACAGGCAAACACAAACTCTTCTAATTTTTTTTTCATTAAAGATTTCAAAATTATGCTTCAAGACTTGAACCACTTTCATGCAAACTCAGAATTAGTATGGCATTAGATCTAATAATCGAACAGGTGGGGGAAACAAGTTTGCTCTGGGATGAAATATTTCTGAACATGCAATTAAAACTGACTAGATATTTCACCTGAGACTAAGCTAAAACTTGCAGTGTAAATAAAGAGAGCTTGCAACATTTTGTGCAATGTTTTATTGATTATAGGGTGTTGACTTCTGACATGAACACAATAAATATGCCTTGATTCATTTGTAAAAACAGATTTTCAATTTATCCTCGCACAGTACTAATCCTATTATCTCTCATTGCCAAAGCTATACCCTCCAGAATGCAGGGGTTACAGGGGGCTGCTTCCTAAAAATGGGCTGCTTTGCGAATTTCACTAATGAAAAAAAAATCACTCAAAAGCTCCTTCATCAAGAAATGCATGGAGATAAACCTGTCAATTTATTTACTTTTTTTTGTACATAAATTCCATGAGTGTAATTTTAACTTCTGCATCCCAATACTTTTTTAAAAATTTAGACATACATCATTGTGGTCCAATTACACAAAACTACAACCCCCGGCACATTTCAAACAGTGGGAAGAAACCGGACACCCCCCCCCCCCAGGGAAATCCCACGTGGACACGGGGAAAATGTACCAACTCCTAACATACAGCGCAGGATTCGAACCCTGGTCTCGATCGCTGGGACTGTAATAGTATTGCACTAATTGCTACACTAACCACGCCAGCCCAAATCACCCCTATTTTAGGTGGTGATTTCTGAACTCTTGTAATTTTGCGACCCACACATGCGTTATGTAACACCCCACAAGTTGTCAAATCCACAATGACTCAGCCTGATCTGTATAGCTATTTATATCCATCACGATTTGGGAATTCCGCTCCAGCGGATGGGATCTTGGGCAAAACTAAACAAAACACTGGACCAATAGGAGAGGGAATGTCTGAAATATGCAACAACAATAAAAATAAAATCAGCCCTCTGTCAGAAACCAGAAGCCTCTGATAACAGAATGATGGAGGGATACTACAGAGAACCAGGCCTTTGGTCAGAGTCCACGTTGACCCCCCACTTTAGACAAATACTACCACAAAACATATATTCTCCCTGCATTCCCATCAGCTATTTCTGCCTCTCTCCTGCACACTAGAGACCATTTACAGAAGCAAATTAAACCATTGACCTGCCAAGCAATGGGATGTGGGAGGAAACCTGCGGGGTCACAAAGAGAATGGACGAGGGTCACGTGGCCAGCATCTGAGATCCAGATTGAATTTGGATCACTGGAATTGTGAAGTTCTACCACCTGTGCCAACGGCTCCTTATAAATATTTCAGGTACCATGTCCTACAGCAAGTGAGATGTGGCCTACCTACAAACTGATCCAATCATCACCTGAAGGTCCGCAGCTGTAGCCATCTTCAGCCTGTATTTAGGTGCTCAGGCACAAGCTGCAAGCTTCAGAGATAAAGGCTGCCTGAACTTGAGCTAAAGTGTCAATGGCTGCACATCAGTCTAATAGGTTCAAACTTAAATTGGTTGAAACACTCTCCTGCTTTAAGAGAAATGTATACAATAACATGATATCTGTAATGGCTGAATAAAATATTCACTGCATGCACATTTGTTAAATGTTTGCAAACATATACCAGTGTAGCCATGAATTGAAGAACTCCCAGTATTTGCATTGGAGAATTTTCCAGTGATGTAACTGCTGAATACATTGTCCAGCATATAAGTTAATTCCATACCTCCCTTCCATTGCATTCCATTCACTCTCTTCACCTGAAAACACAAGCCTCTAGATTCAAGGACAGTTTCTTTCCTGTTGTTATCAGACTCAAAGTGACATCTCATTGGCAAAAGATGATGTCCTTGCATTCTTTAAATTGTACTTTCCCTGTACCCTGAATATTATCTTTGTAATTCTATTCCTGCATTGGCGTGTCTAGTCATGGCCTCATGGACTGCCAAACCAACTGGAGGAACAACAGCTAATATTCCATCTGGGCACTCCCCAACCAGATGGGATTAACATAGACTTATCCAGTTTCCATTGAACTCCTCATCTGAGTCTCTCTTTTCCTATCCCCATCTCCTTTCCTCCAGATCCCCATCCTCTTCCCTCTCTGTTCAGAGAGCTACCCCTCACCCATCACTTCTCAGCTTTTGTTCCTCCTCTATCCTCCCACCCATATTCACCTATGACCTCTTTCTTATCCTTAGCCTATACTCCACCACCCCCCCCCCACCCCTTCCTTCCTCATTTCCTCTCCCCACCTTTTCATTCAGGCACCTGCTGGCCTTTTGCTCACACCTTGAAAAAGGCTCAGGCATGAAACATTCGTTATCCTTTACTTCCTATAGATGCTGCATGAAGTGGTCTCCGACACTTTGGTGTACTGCACTACAATCACAGGGTCTGAAGACTTTCCTGTTCAACTTTGCAACAGCATACCCTACAATCTGGCTTACAATAACACTATCACCTGCTCTTTGGTTTATTATTTCACAACTTGTTGTACTTAAGTATGGGTTAACTAGCCTGGATTACAGGAGAAAGACAGCTTTTTACTGTAACTTGGAAAGCATGACAAACAAGCCCATTTTTTATTTAAAAAAAACTATTATTATCAAATTATGCCCAAAATGTTTCTGTGAAGAGTCCTGGAACATTGAGATATATTGTTCTGCTGTAATAGAAGCAACAGAAATGCTCCAAACTGGAGCATGTCTGGGGTCCAGAAACACCAGCACCCATTATCTGTGCTATTGCAGCTAATAGGTAGCTAGATCCCATGGGCCCACATTCTCACTGGAGTCCTTTGTGTTATCTTGTCAGACAGAGGGTAAGAAACTAAACACATGTTTAATATTAGGTTTGGAAGCAACCCATATGAGCCACCTTCAAATTTAACACTAAAGCCTTTTTACACAGAAACCCCACTTAATTGGCATGTGAATGACCTGTCTTTAACATAACATAACAATTACAGCATGGAAACAGGCCATTAGGCCCTTCTAGTCTGCACCGAACCAAACACTCCTCTCTAGTCCCACCTACCTGCGCAATGACCATAACCCTCCACCTTCTTCTCATCCATATACCTGTCCAGCTTTTTCTTAAACAATAAAATTGACTCTGCTGCCATTATTTCTTCCAGAAGCTCATTCCACACCGCTACCACTCTCTGAGTAAAGAAGTTCCCCCTCATGTTACCTCTAAACCTCTACCCCTTAACTCTTAACTCATGTCCTCTTGTTTCAATCTCTCCTACTCTTAACGGAAATAGTATATCCACATCCACTCTGTCTATCCCTTTCATAATCTTAAATACCTCTATCAAATCCCCTCTCAACCTTCTATGCTCCAAAGAATAAAGACCTAATCTGCCCAATCTCTCCCTGTACTCTAGATGCTTAAACCCAGGTAATATTCTGGTAAATCTTCTCTGCACTCTCTCCACTCTGTTTATATCCTTCCTATAATTAGGCGACCAGAACTGCACACAGAACTCTAAATTAGGCCGCACCAATGCCTTATACAATCTCAACATCACTTCCCAACTCCTATATTCCATGCAATGATTGATAAAGGCCAGCATACTAAAAGCCTTCTTCACCACCCTATTCACATGAGTTTCTACCTTCAGGGAACGATGTACCGTTACTCCTAAATCCTTCTGCTCTTCTGTATTCATCAATGCTCTCCCATTTACTACATATGTCCTGTTCTGATACTTCTTACCAAAATGAAGCACCTCACACTTATCAGCATTAAATTCCATCTGCCATTTTTCAGCCCACTTTTCTAAGCAGCCCAAATCCCTCTGCAATCCTTGAAAACCTTCTTCATTATCCACTAAAGGCAGCTCAGGTCGTTCACACTGAATCAAGAAATGCCAGCTCAGTGACACCTTTTACATAAGCAAGCTGGCATCCCAGAGAAAAAAGGTGGAAACTGTAGCATTACAGTGTCGGCATCCTGTGTAAACCTTATTAGACAGAAGCCATTGCAAAACACAACAGCTCTGATACTACCCACCTTTGTAGTATCAAACATGGGATGAAAATGACCCCCCCGATCCCACCTTTGTTGCATTTACACAGGTAGGTGAAGCAGTTAAAGGCAGTTAATTCCTGTCTTTTAACGGCTATGTAAAAGGGGCTTCAGATAAATGGTCAAATCACAATTTTCATTGCATCTTACAGCAACAGATGGTGGAACCTTGAGAAAAATTTTTAAAAAAACCCTTGTTAGAGCTCAGGAATTAAGACAGCATTTGGGAGGACAGTTAATATTTTGAGTTGAAAAGCTGCTTCAGGTACTCCAGCATCCTTTTCTTTCCGCAATGACAGAAAGGTTTCATCTTTTGCTTGGTCAATAACACCCTCACTTCTTAATCAGTAATCAACATTCCAAACTCATTATTAATTCTAGACAAGATTCCAAGGAGACAGGCAGCAGACAGATCACAAAGAACGACACCACTGCTGATTCAGGTCATGGGGTCAAGAACTAATCTTGTCCCAGGTCACAGAAAGAGACACTAATCCTTCATAGGGTCAGTGGACATGAAACAGTCCAGTCTCAGGTCACAGAGACAGATACCAGTACTGTCTTAGGTCATAGATGCAGACACTGGCATTGTCTAAGGTCATAGAGTGTGGCACCAATCTTGCACTGGGTCAGGAGACAGGCAGTAATCCTCTCTCAAAGGATTGGTAGCAGGTTTGATGATGGAGAATTTCTTGTCATTGAGTTTTAAATTATTTAAATTTAAAGATTTAAATTTTAAATTTAATTTTTATTATTTAAATTTAGACATACAGCACAGTAACATGCCATTTTGGCCCACGACCCCGTACTGCCCAATCACACCCAATTAGCCTTCAACCCCAGTACATTTCAAACAGTGGGAGGAAACTGGAGTCCCCAGGGAAAACCCATGCAGACACAGGGAGAACACACAAATTCCTTACAGACAGCAGAGCCTAATTGAGATTTTGGAAGAAGACATTGATGAAGCCAGGGCGGTAGATGTGGTGTTTATGGATAAGGCATTTGACAAGGTTCCTCATAGTAGACTCATTTAGAAAGTCATGAGGCTTGGGATCCATTGAACCTTGGCTGTGTCGATTCAGAATTGATTTGCCTCCAGAAAGCAGAAGGTAGTAGTAGATGGAATGCATTCTGCCTGCAGGTCAGTGACAGAGATCTGATCTGGGACTCCTGCTTTTTGCGATTTATTAAAAAATGATCTGGAGAAAGAAGCAGAGAGATGGGTCAGTATGTCTGCAGATTACTTGAAGGTGGAAGGTATTGTGGAAAAGGTGGGGAGCTGTCATACATTACAACAGGATGCAGAGTTGCGTGGAAAACCGGCTGATGGAGTTAAATCTGGATAAATGTGAAGTGGTGCCTTTTGGAAGGTCAATCTGAAGGTTGAGTACGTGGTTAATGGTAGGATAATTAGTAGTGTGGAAGAACAGAGAATGATTGGGGTCAAAATCCACAGATCTTTCAAGGTGGCCAGGCAGGTTGATAGAGTAGTTTAAAAAGCTTATGGTATGCTGGCCTTCATTAGTAGGGGGATTGAGTTCAAGAGTTATGAAGTAATGTTCCAGCTCTAGAAAACTCTGGTTAGACCACACTTGGAATGTTGTGTTCAGTTTTGGTTGCCTCATCACAAGAAGGGTGTGGAAGCTATGGAGAGGGTGCAGAGACTGACCAGGATTGGAAAGTATGTCTTATGAGGCAAGATTTGCAGAGCTAGGGCTTTTCTCTTTGGAGTGAAGAAGGATGATTGGTGGCTTAAGAGGTCTACGAGTTTATGAGAAGAGTGGGTGGACAGCCAGCAGCTTTTTTCCTATGGAAAGAGTTGCAAGCACCAGAAGACATCTGTACAAGGAGAAGGGAGGAAAGTTCAGGAGAGATGTCAGGGATTTTTTTTCTATACACAAAGAGTATGCATTGTCAGGGGTGGTGGTGGAGGCTGGTACAATAGGGTAATTTAAAAGGAAGCCACATGGATGCAAGAGAAATAGAGGATTATGGGTCTAAGGAAGGGAAGGTTTCGTTTATTGAGTAAATTTTTATAGGTCAGCATATCATTGTGGGTTGAAGGGCCAGTACTGAGCTGTAATGGTCAATGTTCTAGTTCCTACAAACTAGTACATGTCCCATGTATTGAGTCATAGTTCAAATGAGGGAAGATTCTTACAATAAAGTGGAGAGAAAAAAGATGTCTGTGTGGCGGCCTGCCGCGGCAGCGATTGAGCCAGTGCTCCGGGCAGAGAACACAACCAAAGGCCAGCAGCCCAGGCAGCAGCAGTGGCCCCAACAAACGAACTGGCAGGTGAATGGCAAGGGCAGCTTAAAGGCCAGAGACCCCAAAATGGCGCTGGCTTTGCTGCACAGCCAACAGATAGGGACAGCACATGGTGAAGAAGGGCATTGTTATGCAGGAAAGTACCCGCCCGCGAGAAACCCGCTATTTTTATGCACGTTGTGACACCAGCCAAGGGGGGCCACGGTGGGAACAGTGCAAGTATAAAAGTCAGGACTGAGCCCTAATAAAACTCAGAGTTTAACCTGACTACACTACGTGTGTGTGTGTCTTCTTTCGAGTAGCGTGCGGCTACATCTAAAACACCAAATTATTTGAAGAGTATACTTCCAAGGAAACCAGCCCAACAATTTAGCTCATCGATTAAAATATTATTCACACAAACCTGGATAATAATGTACCAAGCTTCAAAATAACCATTGGAATTTTAGCCATGAGATGCATTCCACATTCTGTGGATGCAGGCACCTTGCCAGAAGTCCTGACTCTAAATAATAGGCTGAATAAACTGATATCCCTGCTTGCGGGACAAGACCAAATTTCACAAAGGTTCTGCACTCAAAAATGAGATTGTGCAAGTACTTTCATCCATTAAAAAAAGCCAAGAATTTGTATTTCTGCGCCCTTATGACCTCAGGACTTTACAAAGCACTTCACTGTCATTGAAGTGCTTTTGCTTTAAACCATATTTGCAATGTAAAATATGTGACAGGCAAACTATACATATTAGGTTTACATAAATATATGATAACAGCCAGATAATCTGTCATGTGGGTCAATGGATAAAAAAAATTGACCAAAACCTTTGGAAAGGGTGCTTTACTCTTCTTTGAAACAGTGAGATCTCTAATGGCACAGATGATGACTTGGATTAAGGTCTCACCTAAAGAGACAACAGCTCTGACTGTGCCCACTCAGTATTACACTGGGCATCAATGGCTCACTGGCGAGAACTGGCAGTGAATTATTGGGTTGGTCTGTAGATCAAGAAAATTGAGATCACAAGGAAACTTCTGCAGACAGCCAGATGAATCAAAGAAGTTGCATGCTATGCCTTCATCATGCATGGCTAGCTTCATATAGGAAGTCCAAAAACCCCAACTTGTTTGTAAAGCACAGGTGTTTCTAATATATTTTTAATGTAGCCTGCACAGAATGAATACTCCAGAGCTATGTAATACATGATGAGTTCAGTACAAGGTGCCTTCCAAAAGACTCAATTTCAGCTGAAATCAATCCATGCACAAATAAGCTAAATGCATCGTGGAATGCTCACAACAAGAAATTGTTGACAACCATTGCTTTCAATAGTAAATTAGACACCAAACGAGACAATTAGAATTGTTTAACACTTTTCTCCTCTTCTGCAATAGAGAGGGGAGAAAGTCTGCTGAGCCAACAGCAAACCTCACACTCTTAGTTCTTGCCTTATTCTTCAACTGGAACAAACAACAGAGTGAATCATTCGATTTCCTGTTTAAATATTTGTACTGGAAAAATTTCAAAAGAATCCTTTGTGATTTGTTTCCCCCCCCCATTTGTTGAGTTACTGAACCAACTCCAATAAAGTCTGCATTGGTATATATACTGGAGGTGAAATCAGATCTGGCCATTAAGGGTATTTGAAGCAAACTCTGAATCCGTTAAAAATCTTGGAGGAATACTTGTAACTTATTGGGCAACATCGGGTCATCTGAAATGTTTTAGATTCAATTAAGCTCTTGATGGAGGTTTGTGAGTGAAATACTGCATTTGAAATCTTGAAACCAATTTTGACAGATCGAATGCAAACAACTCTTTAGGACTAACTACCAGATAAACTTTTGGTCAATGAGGGGTCATCATTACCTCAAAATGACAGTACGGCTTTACTGTTCTCTTTAAATAGTCCCTTTAGATTTCTTACAATCACCCAAAATGGATGAAGTTTAATGCCTCCGCGGAACGCACCTATAAAGTCTCTGAGGGAACTAGTAATACAAATATTTAAGTGGATTTTTGACAACGGCAAAATACACAAGGGCAGTTATGAACAGAGATAGCAATTCCTTTGTTATCAACTGGCACATATTTGGTTGAAAGATACAGAGGGCAAAGAATTTTATTTTTAAAAAGATATTCAGGAGAAGCTTTTTTAGCTGATGTGCACGGTGGGAGCAATGCTGAACCTGGCAAAGGGAGGTGATAAGAATGTAAGTGGGCAGGTGATTTTGTCACATGGATTATCGATGAGGTAGATAATGGGAAACGTCAAAAATAAAATCTGGAAAGAGCAAGACTTGCATCTTCATGTTCAGGAACAGCTGTTACCCCTCCACCATCAGACTCCTCAGCAATAAACTCAATCAGAGACTCATTTAAGGGCTCTTACTTTACACATTTATTTTCTGTACTGCAGTTTGTTTACACTACCTTCTTGTTTACATTTCTCTATTTTTGTATACTTCATTTCTCTTGAGTAGTTTTTTTTTTTTGCATTACCAATAAGTAGAAATTCTGCCTGGCCCCCAGAATAAAAGAATCTCAGGGTTACATGTGATGTCATGTGCATACTCAGATAATAAAATTCAAGGTGTTAAATTGGGATGTTCCTGAATTCACAAGGCTATCATGAGATATGCAATGGTTCTCAACCTTTTTCTTTCCACTCACATATTCTCTATGCCATAGATGCTCTGTGATTAGTAAAGGATTGTGGGTGGAAAGAAAAAAATTGAAAACCACTGTTTTAATCGTATCTAACTGACTCGTTATGCGCACGGTTTCGTAACTCCAAAAAAAATGGGCCAATGACTATTTTTCTCAAGCAAAATATTTCAGTAACAATTGGGTACATTTGCTTGGTTTTCGAGAAGGGAAATTAAAATAACCAATACTCTAACTGAAAGATGCGAAGATGACATTTCCTCCTCCACATTTGCTCCTCAAAAGTTAAATCAGTATCTTCTGGTTTTTGACTAATACAAGCGCTGCTCATATCTCTAACCCAGTGGTTCTCCATCTTTTCCCCTCCACCCACATACCACCTTAAACAATCCCTTACTAATCACAGAGCACCGATGGCTTAGGGATTAAAGTGGTATGAGAGTGGAAAGAAAAAGGTGGAGAACCACTGAGTTAGAGATATGAGCAGCATTTGTATTAGTCAAAAATCAGAAGATACTGATTTGACTTTTGAGGAGCAAATGTGGAGGAGGAAATGTCATCTTCGCATCTTTCAGTCAGAGTATTGGTTATTTTAAGTTCCCTTCTCGAAAACCAAGCAAATGTACCTAATTGTAGTAACTATTGTTATGTTTGTGATGTTCAATTTTAAATAAAATATTAAAAAGAAAGCCAAGCAAATTTGCCGCTGTAAGAGTAAATGGGAGCTGCACAGTTGCATGTACTATACTCAGATAAGTCACAAGAGCATAGATATGAAACCAGGATTTGACCTGCCATTCACCAGGATCATATTTAATCTTCTACCTCAGTGCCTTTTTGTTGTATTTTCTCCAAATTCCTTGATTCCCTTAAAAATCCTTCCTAAACAAAGGTTGCCTCTTGATTAAAATATCGCATGGGCTTATGTTAAAGATGCTCAATAATGTGCTGGTCAATCCCTCAGCCAGCATTACTGAAGTAGGGCCCTCTCATAATTTCTCTTTCTCCGATAGTGGGATATTGTTGTGTGCCTCTTGGCAGTCGTGTCAAACACAAGTCGAAGCAGGAATTTCTTTCTTTATAAATAATTTATTGTGAATAAGGACTATTTTGGGGGGAAAAAGCTGGAATAGCCTTCATTCCACATTATAATTTACACAAAATATACAAGTTATTTTTCTCTGTTCGCCCTGTAAATGTTTTGTTTTAAATTTGTTCTAATAATTCAGCCCAGTGGAGCCCTTCCAGACCATGAAATCCATGCCACTCTCTTACACCCAATTAACTTACCAACCAACATTTTGAGGGTGGGTGGAAAATAGAGCATTCAGAGGAAACCCATGGGGAGAACATGCAAACTCGTTACAAACAGCATTGGATTCGAACCTGGGTCACTGAAACTGTAACAGTGTGGCACTAACTACTAGGCTAACTATGCTATGCTTTATGTAAGGCACATAAAGAGGCATTACTATATCAGAAAGTCCATCCCAAGATAGCAAGTGTCCATAGATCCCACTGTCTCCTTTGCCCCCAAAATCTCCTTAATTGCATAGACCTCTGTGTGCCTCAGGATTGAACCCTAGCTCAAGACATTCACATCACCCTTCTTGGCTCTGGTTACGATCCTCGAAACAATTAAGAAGCTGATGGTGCCGAGGACCTTTGAGGGTCCTGTTTGCCATTGGCATCCTCACGAATCTTGGTCCTGATACCTGGTTCATAGAATCCAGCACCCCACGGCCCAGCATGAAGACGTCGGCAACCAAGTCCCAAGCTGGCTTGGTGCAATCATGGCAGATCATGGCTGATCTGGCCATGGACTCAGCTCCAGTACTTACATTTCCAAAGAACTTGGAACACTCCAGGGTTTGCAGGTTCTGTTTTTCCCTTCACTGCTTATCTGCGCTTGTTTATCGCAGCTTCTAACCATTTGCCCTTCTTGTGCCAAAATAAATGCTTTAAACTCTAACATAAACACACTCTTTAATGACTGAGGCACAGCACAATGACCTCATTCTTCTGCTTCCATGTTCCAGAAGCCCGCACTACCTTGACACTTTCAGACAAGTCCAAGTACTGTGTGCACATACTTGAACTTCCACCTACTCTCCTCAGCTAAGCACACAGGCCACACTTGTACTAGAGGATCAAGTCTAACACCTGCCTGTCAGTGGCTGAGGGAACCAAAATGACCCGCTTAGCTCTGAATCTTTCAAATAATGCAAAGAACATTCCATTCACTAGTGATCATAGTCAGTAGCTGCTTTCAGGTGCTCAAACGTAGATAATGCGCCGGCAGACGTGGCTGGGAGAATGCAACTGGGATGCTCAGCTGGCCATGGAGAAGACGCCAGCTCCTGTGGACTGTGGCCATAGTCCCACTGCGGCTTTCAGGTGCAACAGGGGATTCATGGAGCCGGAGATTATACCTACAGGACAAGAGTTAGGTAAGTGCCTCTCCTGGCCGGGTTCTCCACTTTCAGGTGGCCTCCCGACAGCCGCATAGGGGTAGAATATGCGGCTTTACATTTTGGCCACCTGAAAGTGCCGACTAAGTTACTTCTCGAAAGAGGCGCAGAGCTCTGCCAAGACCGGAGAAGTAAGGCCCGATAGCAAACCTCTGCCTGACCACAACTGTGGTGGAGAGGGTGACACCATTTTTGCCTCAAGCACCAACAGCTCTCATTCAATGCACTTGTTAATGTAGCTCACAAATTATTGAGGAGCATCTCCCACCATTCAGTAACCAAGGAAATAAGACGCCCACAACCATCACCTACTTGGCTTTGAGTCCAATAATGAGTACAGAAAGTTTTTTTTTAAAGCAACAGCTATGTGACTTGCAAATCTAAGTACCGATATCACGTTTCATCCCTTCTTAATTGACTGGTCAAGATTCACAAAGTGACGGACGAGTCCTGTCCATTCACGGCTGCACCTGGGGTGCAGGGAGCTCCAGGCAGGGAGTTTCGGTGCTTTTCCCCGTCCTGGAGGGGTGAGGGAACGTGCTGCAATTCTCAAAGCTCGCCAGGTATTCACCGGAGAGCTGAAGTCTATCGACCTTGCTCCATAATGACCGAATCGATCGGGCTGTCCACTCAGCCCGCACCCCTGAGATTCCCGTTTGCCTGCTTGCTCCTTCCACAACCCTGATATATTCCGAGCATTACACCGTTACAGAATGTGCTATTCCTTCTCTCCCCAAGAGGTGACACAGCCGCCCTCAACCTTAACACAGAAACAAGGCGCCCTCGCCCTTAAAGCATTTTGAGCTCAGCTTCTCCAGGTAGAAGCCTCCTTACCTGATCTGCGCCAGAAACTAGTTCTAAAAGGCACAGCATCATCCAGGCAGAAGCTCTCAGGACCATCCTGAGACTGACCGAATGGAGAGTCCCGCGGCGTCTCGATGGGACTGACTTCTGGAAAAGGTTGGCTTCAAAGCCAAAGCCCCTCTCGGACGTGCTTTGCGGATCTTTTGGCAGAGTTTTTTTCCCCCCCTCCCCCTCTTCCCAAACTCCGGCTCGAAGTTTTCTGGCCCGGGATATTTTTCTCGCCCCGTGGATGTGCGTTTTGCAAAATGTCAAAGTGCGTTTGATTGGCATTTCGAAGGAGCTTTGGAGAAGGTGGGTGGAGGGCGGTGCAAAGGGGAAGGGGTTGCGAAGAGAATTGGAAATTTGTGTGTTGTCAGCTATTCGGAGCAGGATGATGCCAAAGCCCCCGAAACTCCTATCTATTTAGATTTTGATTTTTAAAGAAAGGATGGAGAGTAGCTAACCTAAAATGAAGAGATTATAAATTTCTATATCCCTGCCTGAACATGTGGGCTGCCTTCAAGAATCTGAGGAAAGCATCCAGTCCGGACAGAGTAACCAAAAATTAAAAACCAATGCTGACCAACTTGCCAAAGTATGCAACGTCTCACTCTGGCTTGGTACCCATCTGTTTCAAAACACGTGTCAATCCAGTGCCCCAGAAGAGTGTAGTATCCTGCCTTAATAACTATCGACCAGTGGCACTCACATCAATAGTGATGAAGTGTTTTTGAAAGGCTGGCGATGAAGCAATGACATGGATTCCTTCCGATTTGTCTACCGTAGGAACAGGTCTACAACGGATGCCACCTCTCTGGCTCTACACAAAGCCCTGGTGCACCCAGACTGCAAAGATGCATACATCAGGATGCTCTTCATCGACTACAGTTCGGCATTCAACACCATCGTCCCCTCAAAACTGATCAGCAAACTCCAAGACCTGGGACTCAACACCCCAATGTGTGATTGGATCTATGACTTCCTCATTTCTAGACCACAATCAATGAAGAGTGGTAAGAACTTCTTCACAAACTCCACCAGAACCGGAGCACCACAGGGCTGTGTTCTTAGCCTTCTGTTCTACTCGCTCTTCACCTATGACTGAGTGGCTCAATACGACAACACCATTTACAAATTCACTAACAATACCATGGTAGTGGGTTGTATAAAAAGGGGTGATGAGTTAGCATACAAGAGGGAGATTGAAAGTTTGGCTGAATGGTGCACCATCAATAACCTCATACTCAATATCACCAAAACTAAGGAGCTGATTGTTGACTAAAGGAAGAAAAACCAGAGATGTATAATCTAGTGATCATTGGGAGATCAGAGATGGAGAGGGTGAGTTCTTTGGAGTCACTATCTCAGATGATCTCTCCTGGACCCAACACACTGTTGGCATCATGAAGAAAGCACGTCAGCACCTCGACTTGCTCAGGAGTTTGTGGAGATTTGGTATGACATCTGAAACCCTGGAAAAATTTCTCAAGATGTGTAGTGGAAAGTGTGTTGACTGGCTACATCATGGTCAGGTAATAGGGACACCAATACCCCTGAGTGGAGAGCCCTGCAAAAAGGTAGTGGACACAGTCCAGAACATCACTGGCAAAATCCTCCCACTATTGAAAACATCTTCAAGGAACGTTGCCATCAGAGAGCAACAGCAATCATCAAGAATCCACATCGCTCAACACATGCTCTGTTCTCACTGCTTCCATCAGAAAAGTCGTATAGGTACCACAAGACTCGCACCACCAGGTTCTGGAACAGCTACTACCCCTACACCATCAGGATCCTCAACAACAAACTCAATCAGGGACTTTTGCACTTTATGGATTTTTTTGTTCTCTCTCTCTGTATTTCACAGTTTGTTTATATTTCTTTATTTGTGTTAATTGAGTACAGTTTTTTTTAACACTACCAATAAGTGATAATTCTGCCTCACTTGCGGGAAAAAGAATCTCAGTCTTGTATGAGATATCATGCTTGTTCTCTGACAATAAATCAGAATGACTTTGAAATGCACAGTCTCTGTTAATAGCAATTTGCCAATGGTACATTTCACAGGATAATACATATATGAAAAAAAATGTTGAAAAATAAGTAACTGTCCATCCTCGCAAACTATACTAAACGCCAAAATGAGATCTTATAACAGACCTCAGTTTAGAGTGATCTTTTAAATATTCCTCTTTGCTGATTGTTAGACAATAGACAATAGACAATAGGAGCTGGAGTAGGCCATTTGGCCCGTCGGGCCAGCACCGCCATTTTAGATCATGGCTGATCAGAATGTCGGACTCAGAGTTCAATAGTTTCAGGTCCTCTCTCCAGACATGAACATAAATTAGCCAGATATTTTGGAGACAGGTCCTCTGCTCATTGACACCACGCCAATCAGCATTCACCCGGTCATATTCACTGTATGACATATTCCCTCTGCACATTCTGTTTTATCTTCCCCAACTCCAGCTATTCTTCTCAGCTCTGCTCAGATTTTACCTCTCATCTACACACTAGGGGCAATGTAAAGTGGTCAATTAATCTACCAACCTGAACGTCCTTAGGAACACATGGAAATTAGAAGTACCCAGAAGAAACTTGTGTGGTCACAGGGAGAACATGCAAGCTCTGTCCAGTTGCCACTTTCAGGAGTGAATCCAAATGTCTGGATTTTTCAAAATGGCTGTTCTACTATATACACCACTGTGCTACCTTTTATTAACAAATGAAGATAGATTAATCAGCTTTGTACTGTGGAAATATCACACTAATTGCAGAGGCATATTTTTGATGGGATGTTAAACTGTGGTTGTCTTCTCAAGGGAAAGTAAATGTTCTATTATTCAGTTGGCAATAAGAGCTAGGACCAGTATTAAATAGATAATCCTCTCACGGCAACAGTATCATCTGCAGGATCTTGCTGTGTTAAAAAAAAAATTGGTTGTTGCGTTTTCTATCTTACGACATACTGCACTTTGGAAGGAATTCCATCAGCTGTAAAAGGCCTTTGAAGATCATTAAGGATCTGTATAAATGAAAGGCATCTAATTTTCCATGATTTGTACTATTGCTGTAACACAATAAAATAGTGAAAAAAGAAATGTCAGTGAGAATGGGTCTGGTTAACCTGTGATGTGACATGGGGGCTGAAGGCTCACTCAGCAATTATAAAGCAGGGAAAATTTAAGAGTCAGAACATAAATTGTGAAAGTTTGTAAATATATATTGTTACGAGCCCAGAGGACCCGAAAAACCAACAGCAATAGATATTCACCAAGACAAATGGTTACTTAAACAAAATTGCTTTTAATTATCTTTAAACATGAAAATAGAATCAAACTTTAACTTATCACTATTGACTTATTTAATCTAACAACCCCCTTCTAATTCTAAGCACATGTGTAGATAATGTGTGTGTAAGTTCAGAAAAGTTCTTTGGTTCACAGTCCAATCTCACTTCTCATTCCTTCAAGTTCACTGGTTGCCGGCAATTCTTATGCTGGGCACAGAATTTAACATTTATAAAGTTCACCAGCTTTTGTGCTTGAAAGGTAAATGGTTACCGCTCAGGAAGGTGCTTGTCGGTTTTCAGAGAGAGATTTGTTGTTCTAGGACATCTACAACTAATTCCTTTTTAATCAGCCACTCCAGTGTCTTACTGACAAAATGTTCCCCCTTCAGGGTTCTCCAGATGATAACCTCTTTCTTTCGGGTCACCACAGAGTTTCTTTTTGTTTCTCTTGTTCCAAGTGAAACATTAGGCAGACAGCCCTCTCCTCTTGCATGAAACTCAAGGGCATTGACCAGGCTGTCTTCCAAAATGGGGGTTTCCACAAGCTTGCCAGCTTGTCCTGTTCCAGTCCCAGCCAGGTGCTGTTGCTGGCTGTAACACTGAAGAAGTGTGTCTCTCTCTCTCTCTCTCTCTCTCTCTCTCTCTCTGAGAGAAAATCTGTTTGGGTCTCTCTGCTTGCAAAACCACAGGATCCTCTGAGAAAAACAAGTTTTCTTCCTGACAATCTGCGGCTCCAACAAGATCTTTCATCTATTGCCTTTTGTAAACAACAATCCATTAGTGAAGTCTCTTGAGCACTCTTCAAAGCTCTTACAAAAGCTGTGGAGCTGATATGTCCAGCATGAGGCAGAGCTCCACTATTTTAAATAAGATCTGTTTTAAAGTGTTTGTATGTGACCTACTCTAGCAAACCTTTCGCAATTTATCTCCAAAAAAACATATCTATATGCTCTTTCACAATATCTATGACATGCAACAGTGGGATTGATGGAGATATCAGTGTTTCAAGGAACTAAAACACTATTAAGAACACCAACCAACAAACTCTTGTTCATTCAACTCATTTAAATGGATTAGCAGTTGGTCACTACACTCAATAAAATAATTGGCAATCTCTCCATTCAGTCATTCCAAATAAATTGAATGCAAATTGATTAATTCCTTTGCAGTTTATCCTCACCTTGCAAATTGAATAAAGTAGTTCAACTCACTGTGGTTCACACTAACCAAAAGAGGGTGAAGGGTTTTGGGCCGCGATGTTAACAATTCTTTTTCCCCCTCCCACTGATGCCTCTCAACCTGTTGATTTCCTCCAGCAGACCATGTGCTTCTCCAGATTCCAACATCTCTGTCCCTTCTGTGTCTCTAAATACAATCCATTCTTGCCCAGTCGTCACAAAGCAGACAAGGCTACAATTTATTTCATTTATTTAGAGAATGAGAAAATAACTAATCAATTATTTACAATCTATTGTAAATAAATTGAAGGCAGAACAATTCTTTCCCATTCGTGGCAATTCCTACATTGTAACACTTCATGCAATTTCAAAGTGAGGTATTTACGGGCCATGAGAAACAAGAAATGCAAGTCTCTCTCATATTAAGTAAAATGTTCATAGATCAATTTATTATACTATCTCTACATTATCTGTACTATAATAAAAATCATCACACTAATTCCCTTCCATTTTCAACAAGCAAACAGAATTACACAAGATAAATTACCTCATTAATTTCACTCGATTGAATATAGTTCTCCCTGATTTGTCTCTGGAAAATCCATCTCTTTTCATTGAATTAAATGGAATTTCAATAGCTTATTTCATTTGACAGATGAATCCATAGGTTATCACATCTAAAACAGACCATAAGAATCTCCAGCAATTGATGATAATTAAATAGAATTCAAATTGACCCAATTTATTGTACTCAAGTAAATTTCAACAATTCATTCCCCTTCCTATTCACTGCAATTCAACAGAACATCAGCAAACCTAATTCCATCGCCATTCTAATTAATTAAATATAATATTACATAACATTCCTTCTCATTTGCCTCAGTTAAGCAGATTCCCCAAGCAATTCACCTCATCAGTAAATAGATTAAATAATTTCCCATTCACCTGGGAAGAAATTGAAATTGAGAAAAAAATATCTTATCATTCAAATCCAATAAATAATACATCAACACATCCTCCTTTTCTTATCCAAAACTACTTAAATGAAACATGAATATACATATTCTGTTCATCCCAATAAAAAATATCACTGGACCAATGATCTCCCCATTCAACACTGTTATGTAGAATATTTATGACCAACCACATTCTCAGGCATTCAATTAAATTGAATGACCACCACCTACCAGGGGAGTTTTTTAATAACTCACATACCATCTTAAATAATCAGTGCTCTGTGATTAGTACAGGATTGCTTAAAGTAGTATGTGAGAGGGAAGGGAAGGCTGAGAATCACTGCTCTAGACCCTTTTGTTTCTGAAATATTTTGTTTGAGAAAAATTGTCATTAGCCCATTTCCTTTGGAGTTATGAAACAGTGCACATAACGAGTCCATTGGGTATGATTAAAACAATGGTTTTCAAACTTTTTCTTTCCACCCACATAAGCAATCCCTTACTAATCACAGAGCACTGATGGCATAGGGGTTACTTAAGGTGGAATGTGAGTTTTTAAAAGAAGGTTGTCCATCCCGAGCCTCTTTCCATTCAAATAGATTAAGTAAAATATTAACAGACCAACCTTCTTTCGTGTCAATGAATACAATGTCAAAATCTAATTCCATCCAGTTCACTCCTTCTTCTTAGATAGTTATTTCATGAAGGTCAAGGACCATTTGCTATAACTTAATTCCATTTTGACCACACCTTCTTCTTGGATAGTTTGTCAAAGTCAATGACGAGTTGCCACCACTCCAGTTTGTGGGCCCAAGGTGGCTGCTGAGATCAATTCTTCTTTGGAGAATGGAGAATATTTAGGCTAAGGCATAGAGGAAGGTACCAATCAAAAAGCTGCTTTGTGTGGCGAACTACTGTCAAGTATAATTATCTGATCAAGCACACCAATTGGTCAATTGTACCTGTGGCCCTGCCCCACAGGCTCCTGTATAAAGGTGACTGTTCCACAGCCCCCTGTTTACTCAGTACAGGACAACCAAACAGTAGGGATGTGCAAAGTTCTCAAGTGAATAAAAGCCTATTGGTTTCTCTACAACTGTCTTTCAAGTGAATGACGGTGCATCACTTTGCCTTTGGAACACATTGTTAATTTGCACCTCATAGATGGTGTAAAAGGTTTGACAAGTTAGAAGATGATTCACTGATCTTGGACAACCAGCCTATGAACTGACATATTTATGGTTAGTCCAATTAAAATTCTGAACAACAGCTGCCCTGTGGTCTATTCCCCTAACTACCTCTCCTGCCTTCATTCATCCAGTATCCTCTTGGCTCCTTCCCCATCATATTGTTCAGCTTGATATCTCCTCTTCGCATCCTGGTCTCAAAAAAGGATACCACCCTTAAATATTGACCATTTATCTCTATGAATCCTGCCTCACCCTCTGGGTTCTTCCAGCTACTGCAGTTCTCATGTTTCCCAAGTGGACCACCAGTTCTTGATCAGTGGAAGTCAATGTTACAGAGGGGATTAGACTCTCTTGTATTGAAAATAGTTATAAATATCTTGAAACATAATTGCCAGTGTTCAGCCTAATCTGAAACATTACCCAGGTCCCTTTCCATTTACCCAGAAAATTAGAATATCAATAGAATAACACTTCAAGCACCATTTACTCTACAAATATAGATTAGCTGCACAACAAATATGTGGGATTCATCTTAATAAAATAGAATTCCACTATACCAATCCCCTTAGCTTCACAGAAAGTAATTAGATTATAAACAGATTCTTTCTTTCTTTGGCTTGGCTTCGCGGACGAAGATTTATGGAGGGGGTAAAAAGTCCACGTCAGCTGCAGGCTCGTTTGTGGCTGACCAGTCCGATGCGGGACAGGCAGACACGATTACAGTGGTTGCAAGGGAAAATTGGTTGGTTGGGGTTGGGTGTTGGGTTTTTCCTCCTTTGCCTTTTGTCAGTGAGGTGGGCTCTGCGGTCTTCTTCAAAGGAGGCTGCTGCCCGCCAGACTGTGAGGCGCCAAGATGCACGGTTTGAGGCGTTATCAGCCCACTGGCGGTGGTCAATGTGGCAGGCACCAAGAGATTTCTTTAGGCAGTCCTTGTACCTTTTCTTTGGTGCACCTCTGTCACGGTGGCCAGTGGAGAGCTCGCCATATAATACGATCTTGGGAAGGCGATGGTCCTCCATTCTGGAGACGTGACCCATCCAGCGCAGCTGGATCTTCAGCAGCGTGGACTCGATGCTGTCGACCTCTGCCATCTCGAGTACCTCGACGTTAGGGGTGTGAGCGCTCCAATGGATGTTGAGGATGGAGCGGAGACAACGCTGGTGGAAGCGTTCTAGGAGCCGTAGGTGGTGCCGGTAGAGGACCCATGATTCGGAGCCGAACAGGAGTGTGGGTATGACAACGGCTCTGTATACGCTTATCTTTGTGAGGTTTTTCAGTTGGTTGTTTTTCCAGACTCTTTTGTGTAGTCTTCCAAAGGCGCTATTTGCCTTGGCGAGTCTGTTGTCTATCTCATTGTCGATCCTTGCATCTGATGAAATGGTGCAGCCGAGATAGGTAAACTGGTTGACCGTTTTGAGTTTTGTGTGCCCGATGGAGATGTGGGGGGGCTGGTAGTCATGGTGGGGAGCTGGCTGATGGAGGACCTCAGTTTTCTTCAGGCTGACTTCCAGGCCAAACATTTTGGCAGTTTCCGCAAAGCAGGACGTCAAGCGCTGAAGAGCTGGCTCTGAATGGGCAACTAAAGCAGCATCATCTGCAAAGAGTAGTTCACGGACAAGTTTCTCTTGTGTCTTGGTGTGAGCTTGCAGGCGCCTCAATTTGTTGCAATTAAATAGATAATTCCCAACCTCCCATTCACTTCCTAATTAAAGAGTGTATTAGTTGACCATCTCATCACTGCAGTTTGGTCACAATTGAAATTACTTAAGACTGCTCAATGTTTGAAGCTGAATCCACAATAGAAACTTATGAGGCCAAGAGCAACTCGATGAGGAGCAGTTTGCACATGATATTACTTAAGGAATGACCAGACCTCAGACCATCTCCCACCTTACTCATCTACATCTGTTTTCTTTCTCCACTAAGGATGCCCAAAGCCCAGGTTCTGCCTGAGAAACCCTGCCTGCCCATTCACATTTATCTTCTGTGAATGCAAAGCGCCACTGATTTGATGAGTATCTGGAGAGACAATGCAAGCTCTGCATTGTGAGTGAGGCACAATGAGATTCCCCCCCCCCCCCCCCCCACCCCCCAAGACACTCTGACAGCTTTTAACAGTTGGCCAGATTTCATGGATGGGAAAATAATGCTTAGCTGTTGTCAAATGTCTCTGACTTTCAATGGCATTGAAAATCAAATCAAATTTCAAGTAAAATACTTACATTTACCGTGATCCCTGACAACTCAGAACCAAATGCATGACAAGTGTGCAAATGTCTAAGAATGCTAGTAAAGGAAAGCAATTAACTTACTTAAAGCAGCATATATATGTAGAAAATCAGCATTTATAATGGCTAATCTATCTAAAACCAACTGCAATCCATTGAATATGAAATGGTTTTTGCAACAAACAGAGCAAGGATACACTTTTCTTAAAAGGCATATTTAAAAACTTCCAAATAAATAGAAAGCTGTAAGAGCAGAGTAAGGAAACTACTTCATTTTACGCACAGAATACACTTTTGTGTTTTATGTTTTATTTGAAACAATAATTCTTCTACCCATGCTTTATTTTTCTCAGCGTGGAACCTGCACTTTTGTCATTTGCTTTAATACCATTTTCACGTTTAACTTTCTCTTCTGTTTCCTATTGATATGAACCCCCCACCCCTTCTGAGGTGATTGAAGGTGACACCAAATCTGTTGTGTTCTATATCTCAGGCTTTCTCCAAACAAACTGTCACATGTGACTCCTCTCATCTTTGCACAAATCCGCCATTCAGCACTATTTTTGGATGACGGACAAAATTGATTCAAGTTTTGGAGAATTGGTGCAATATTACTGGCATATTGTCATCTTGTCAGAAGGTTCCAAGTTAGCAAGTCATCTGACAAAGAAGTTCCATAAGAAATCCAATGACTAAACAGTTAAGATACACCCAACTTGATTATCATTGTAATGGTTAAGGTCATTTTTAATAATATATTCAATTGTTCAAACGTAACTCAATATTGGTAACAGTTATGATCTTATTTCTCATCTTGTTAACAGCATTGGATGAGTGGCATCACTTTATGTGCCTTTACAGAGAAAAGAAAGGAAAACAAACTTTGTGTATTTTGTGTTCACGACAAATAAACCTTGAGAAGATCCCATTATATTTATTACAGGAGGAATAAGAATATTCTCCCATTTCAAGACTATTATTTAACCTTGAAATATCATGATTGATATTGTTGAGGCCTTACTACAACCTTCCTGCTTACATTATTGTCTACTCTGATTCAAGTACTTTAATGCTACCAACAGCATTCCTCGACCAGGGAGTCAGGCCTGAAACATTGGTTGCACTTTGCTTTCTATAGATCAGTGGTTTTCAAGCATTTTCTTCCCACTCACATACCACCTTAAGTATTTCCTAAGTCATAGGTATGCTGTGATTAGTAAAGGATTGCTTAAGGTGGTATGTGAGTGGAAAGAAATGTTTGAAAACCACTGTTTGAATCGTACCTCATTGACTTGCTATGTGCACGGTTTCATAACTCCAAAGGAAATGACAATTTTTCTCAAGCAAAATATTTCAGTAACAATTGGGACAAGAGCAGTGGTTCTCAACCTTTATTTCCCCACTTACATTCCACCTTAAGTAATCCTTTACTAATCACAGAGCACCGATGGCATAGGGATTACTTAAGGTGGTATGTGAGTGGAAAGAAAAAGATGGTGCGTGACCTGCTGAGTTTCTCCAGCACCTTTGTGCATTGCACTGCAATCACAGCGTCCACAGGCTTTCCGTTTAACTCAAAAATCAACCTCAATTGGGTGTAGATCACTACCATTCTGTGTCGCTTGAGCCATAATTATTACTGAGGAGCATTGGGGTGAGCTCTGCAATAAAGGTTCTAAAATTGTGACTGTCTCAGTTGCAAGAATATTATGTACAGAGTCAAGAACACATTTGCACACTTGAACAAAATGGGTCAGACAGAATCTGTGGAGGAAGTAACCCCTTGGCATTTTTCTACTGTGTCAGATTGTTAACATCAGATACTCAGTTGCCTCACTAAGAGTAAAATCTTGCTGCTGTTTTGAACTTGTGACATATTTCTTTTAGTCTGTGGATTATAAATTGAATTATTTCAATTAAAAAAAAATATTCATGGTGTAAATGAATCTCAGGAAATAAAAGTTGCAGGCCCTAACATTGAGATCCTTTCATGAATAGCTTTCAATCTGCTGTGCAGCCAAAGGAAACAGCATTTTCCTTAAAAAAATTTGGGCCCATTTATTTTTAGCAGCCGCTTGATTTTTTGAAGTAAAGACACAGTCTGTGTGCAGTATTGATGGTATTACACAACAACTGGGCTGGATCGTCTTTGCCTGATCTGCACACTCTCACGTTTTCTGATAATGTAGAAGGAGGCCATTAGGCCCAAAGAGACTGTGTGGCTCAGTACAACAACAACAACACCACCCACAAATTGGTAGGGGGTTGTATAAAAAGAGGCGATGAGCCAGCATACAGGAGGGAGGTTGAAAATTTGGCTGAATGGTGCACTAACAATAATCTCACACTCTAATACCAAGACCAAGCAGCTTATTGTGCACTTCAGGAGGGGAAGACCAGAGGTGTACGATTGAGTGATCATTGGGGGATTAGAGGTGGAGAGGGTGAGCAAATTTAAATTCCTGGGAGTCACTCTCTTGGAGAATCACTGCTGGACCCAATATACTAATGTTACTATGAAGAAAGCACGTCAGCACCTCTACTTCCTCAGAAGTTGGTTGAGGTTCTGCAAACTTCTATCGGAGTAGTGGAAAGTGTGCTGATCAGCTGCAACATGGCCCGGTATAGGAGGACCTATACTTCTGGGCAGAAAGCTGTGCAAAAGGTAGAGGACACAGCCCAGGACATCAGAGGTAAAATTTTCCACACCATCAAGAAAATCTATATGGAACGCTGCTGTTGAAGAGGGGCAGCAATCATCAAGGATCCACATCACCCAAGGACATGCTCTGTTCTCTCTGCTGCCATCCAGAAAGAGGTGCAGGTGCCATAAGACTCATCTGACCAGGTTCAGGAAAAGTTGCTACCCCTCCACCATCAGTCTCCGAACAACAAACTCAATCAGAGACTCACCGAAAGCCCACAATAATCTCAACACAATAACTTTGCACGTTATTTATTAATGAATATTTATTTTTCTTTGTGTGTTTCTTCAGGTGGTTGTTTTTCCAGACTCTTTTGTGTAGTCTTCCAAAGGTGCTATTTGCCTTGGCGAGTCTTTTGTCTATCTCATTGTCGATCCTTGCATCAGATGAAATGGTGCAGCCGAGGTAGGTAAACTGGTTGACCGTTTTGAGTTCTGTGGCACACAGAGATGGAGATGTTGGGGGGGCTGGTAGTCATGGTCTATTGCACAGTCAGTTTCTTTACATTTCTCTCTTTTGTATTGGTGCTTTATTTGAGTACAGTTTACAGTTACCAATAAGTAGAAATTCTGCCTGGCCCACAGGAAAAAGAATCCTGTTTATTGTCATTCTGACAATAACTCTGAACTTTGAAATTTGCCAGCTCTCACCAGTCTCATTCCTCCATTTATTTCCCTGCCATCTATTCTTTTTCAAAGCCAATTAAGACCCATCACAAACCTACATTTGAGAAAATTACAGCAGCCATTCAACCTATCAACCCATATGTCTTTGGGATGCCAAAGGGAAATGGAGGACTTGGGGGGAGGGGGTAAATGCTGGTAGTGCACAGCAGGCCATGAAGCAGCTGTGGAAAGACAAACAGAGTTAAAATTTCAATTGTGAGACCCTTTGGATTTTTCATTTTTTATTCAAATTTCCAGGATCTGTGGGTTTTTTTTGGTGAGGGGTGGGGAAGGGGAGCTCCCTCCTGGTCAAACTCTGCTCAAATGGTATCCAAGAACAGGATTGAACCTGCGGCATCAGAACATTATAGCAACAGCACTTCTGGCTGCACCGCTGTGCTGCCCTTTAGCAAAACCAAGGAGATGATTGTGGACTTCAGGAGGAAGTGGGGAAGTCAGGGGAACACAGCCCAATATTCATTGACAGCTCAGTAGTGGAGAGGGTCAAGAACTTCAAATTTCTAGGTGTCAACATCTCCGAGAACCTGTGCTGAAGCCTCCATGTCGATGCAATCACGAAGAAGGCCCGCCAGCGGCTATACTTTGTGAGCTGTCTGAGAAGATTTGGTATGTCACCGTAAACTCTCGAAAACTTCTATAGGTGTACCGTGGAGAGCATTCTGGCTGGTTGCATCACTGCCTGGTATGGAGGTGCCAACCCTCAGTACAAGAATAAACTTCAGAGTGTAGTTAACTCGGCCTGCGACATCACAGGCAGCAGACTTCACTCCATCAAGTACATCTACACGAGGCGGTATCTTAAAAAAGCAGCCTCTATCCTCAAAGACCCCACCACCTATGCCATGCCCTCTTCACTCTGCTACCATCAGGTAAAAGGTACAAAAGCCTAAAGGCGAGCTTTCAGCGGCACAAGGACAGCTTCTTCTCTGCTGCCATCAGATTCCTGAGTAATCAATGAACCAAAGACACTGCCTTACTTTGTGTGCAATATTTTTTTTATATTTATTGTTGTAAGAGGTTTATAATATGAATGTTTACACGATGATGCTGCCTCAAAACACCAAATTTCATGACTTGTTCATGACAATAAATTCTGATTCTGAGATTACATGTTCCTGACCAGTAAGAATGCAAAAGTACTTGTGTGAGCATCTTAGGTTAGTCAGATCCCTGGTTGGTAGATCCCTGTAGTTTTGAACATTGGATTGGTAAGTTGTAGTCGTATTTGGGTTTTATAATAATAATTGCTAAAAAGACCAAGTTAAAAAAAATGCACGATTCGTAAAGGATGTGGAGGCTTTGGAAAGGGTACACAAGACTTACTGGGATGCTGTCTGAATTAGAGGTTTGAACAGGTTGGTTAAGACAGGTTGAACAAACCAGGGTTGTTTTCTCTGGAATGTCAGAGGATGAAGGAAGACTCGATTGAATTTTGCAAAATTACGAGAGGCATGGATAAGATAAATGGTTAGAATATGTTTCCCAGGATTAAAATGTTGAATACTAGAGGGCACACATTTAGGATGAGAGGGAAAAGGTTAAAGGAGGTGTATTTTCATGCAGAGAGTGGTAGATGCCTGGAAATGGCTGCCAGTGGAAGTAGATATAATAGTAGCATTTAAAAGGCCTTTAGATTTTTAGACAAGCACATGAATATGCAGGAAATTGATGGATATGTATCATGAGCAGGTAGAAATCTTGGGGCAGATGCCCTGTTCCTTTGCTGTATTGTTCTGTGTTCAACAGCTCTTTTCTCATTATAATGTTGCTGTGTACTTTATTTGTACAGGTGTATTTGATAATCCACCAACATGTTAGTTCCACAAAGAGGACTCCTTTTCTCTTGGGTAGCAACTCTCTTCCCTGCTCCAGCCATGGATCCTGGTCCAACCTCCCATCCACCATTGGTGAGTCTACCTTCTGGCCCGAATTTCTATCGATGATTCATTGTTTTCCTTAAAACCAGCTCCCTAACCAAGCTTCCAACCACTTGTCCTAATTTCTCTTTGTCAACTTTCCAACAAAATGTATTGTGAATGTTGGAGAGCAGAAGTAAAATAGAATATGTTACAGATACTCAGCAGGTCAGGCAGCATCTGTGGAGAGAGAGAGAAACTGAGATATCGTTTCAATTCGATGACCCGTCATCAAAGGTTAATCCTCCTGGGGGAATCTCGGCATTCTGCACTACACTGACGGGGCCATATAAATGAAAGTTATGGCACAATAATCATCCAGAAATAGGTTATGTGAACTGATCAAAGTTTATTTTCAGAACTTGCTGGTCACTCGATCTCCTTGCAGAAGCAGAGATGAATAGTTGAGCTGATAAACCTTCTGTCTAGATTATTTGTGTGTGTGTTGAATACATTTAAAGACTACATGAAAAAACAAAAAGAGCTGTACAGTTCTTTGGGCACCTTTGCAATTCTGCAGTTCAAACAAAAGAGCACTGATCTTTCACTTCCCCACTCTTGTACTCTGCTTCTTTTTCTCTTGGAACATATTCTGAATTACAGAAGAGCCAGGCAATGTCAGCTGCGGTGCAGTGGGATAGCACTTTTATCTCTTAACCAGAAGTGAGAGTTCAAATTCAGTTTGTCACAGGACTCTGTGAATGCTGTGTTTTTTTCACAGGGATTGCTTTTTCGTCACTACCTAATTAGCTGCAAAAATGCTTTGGGATATCTCATGGATATGGAAGGTGCAAATCAAATCAAGTTCTCCCTTTTTCATTCACACCACGTTTTATCAAATGCTCCTTTCCCAATTCTACTCTTGAGACCGCCGATTACCTTGGTTCATCTTGCAAAAAGGGGAAGAGGGAGGAATGGGTGATTGGCACATAATTAGATCATGTCCAAAAAGTGGCTGATGTGGCCAGTTTAAAAACATGTTAAAATCCAGTGAAAATGACACTGATTTTCCCATTCCATCATGAACCCAGGTCATTTAAAATGTCTCTGCTCATCTCCCTCAAACGTCCACATGCATAGGGTTATCAACCGCGTTTTGCCAAGGAGGCAGAGCTGAGCCCAGAGACATAGACCGTGGAACCAAACCAATAAATGGTGCCTAGCCTCTGCACAATACCACTGAGTCAGGGAGCTGTAGCGAGAGGAATGGAGTTGAACATCTAGGTCAGAAACTCCAAACCATAGGAAGAGGAATTTCAGTCAGTCCTTTGAACCTGCACAATCATTTAATTAGATTTTTGCTGATCTAGATTTTGCCTCCATTTACCTGCTTTGGATCATGTCTCACAATTGAAATTTTAACTCTGTTTGTCTTTCCACAGCTGCTTCATGGCCTGCTGTGCACTACCAGCATTTACCCCCTCCCCCCAAGTCCTCCATTTCCCTTTGGCATCCCAAAGACATATGGGTTGATAGGTTGAATGGCTGCTGTAATTTTCTCAAATGTAGGTTTGTGATGGGTCTTAATTGGCTTTGAAAAAGAATAGATGGCAGGGAAATAAATGGAGGAATGAGACTGATGAGAGCTGGCAAATTTCAAAGTTCGTGGAGTGAGTAGCAGGATGTAGAGCCTGGATGAAAGGATGAATGGTAAGCAAGGTGGCACTAGAACGTGGGTACATTTTATGAGTCGGTCCTGGTAGATCTTCTCCTCAATTCAAGTGGAGGGAAATGATCTCCCCTTAAATCTAAATCTGAGGCATTTTTGGGAGGCAGGTGGTGGGGGGGGATTTAAGCCAGCCTTGACTAATCACAGAGCACCGATGGCCTAGGGATGACTTAAAGTGGGACATGAGTGGAAGGAAAAAGGTTGAGGACCACTGATTTAAACAGTATCGATAAGTCATTCATTAAGTACAAGGCAATTCAATTATTATACTGTGAGTGCAGAATATTGAACCCAGGTCACGACAGTATTGTGGGAACACCTTCACCAGACTATCTGCAGTAGTTCATGAAAGCAGTTCAAGGGCAATTAGGGATGGGTAATAAATGATGGCCTTGCCAACGATATCCGAATCAGAAAATGGGTAAGAGATACTCACTTCATTTTGTTTGTAATGTGCTTGCTGGCATCCCTTCTGTAACAATATCAAGAGGACTGTCCAGTGCAAGCTCAGGGAGGCACAAAATGCATGGCTGGCTAACGAAGTAGATGAAATTCAATTTAATGTAGACATAGATGATATCTTCATTGAGGCCCTGAGGGCACTTTAAGGAATATAGTTATCAGGCACATCTCCAACACTGAGTGTTGCTTGTACAATGTTACTGCTGTACAAAGAAAATGTATTGCATTGGCAGAGACAATGGTTCAGGATCATTGCCAATCAATAGTTATCTATTAGTAAAGATTCAATTAATTGTCTGCCCCAGAAGGATCTCAGCAAGTCTCAAGCTCATGCTCCAATGCTGATTGAAACTGTGAAAGTCTCTAGGTTGCTATTAAATGGTAAGGAGAATTGATTATGGCTCTTTGAAAAGAGACAGAGGGAAAAGAGAGGAGAGAGAGAGAGAGAGAGAGAGAGAGAGAGAGAGAGAGAGAGAGAGAGAGAGAGAGAGAGAGAGAGAGAGCGAGAGAGAGAGCCAGAGGAAAGGAGATAGGGAAGATAGTTGTATGGGGTTTAATAAAACCAGAGACATCAAGTGTTAATGCCATCCAGTTGGAGCGTGCCCAGACGGAAGGTGAGGTGTTGTTCTTCCAATGTGTAGGTAGACAGACTCAGTCTGGCGGTGCATGAGACCATGGACAGGCATGTCAGCAAAGGTATGTGGTGGGGATTTGAAGTGGGTGGCCACTGTGAGATCCATGCTATTGTGGCAGACAGAGCTGAAGTGCTCAATGTTGTGATCTCTCAGCCTGCATCCAGTCTTTCCGAAGTAGGAGACCACAACAGGAGTATCGACGACACTTTCCTTATTCTAATATATCGTGATTTGAAAGTATCATCTTCCAAAGCGTGAGTTATGATATCCCAAATTTCGATCTCTTTAATCCAACAAATCAATCTCTGTGGCTGTTACTTTATGTAGTTTTAATTCATTGCTAGAACAGATAAACATTTTGCATAGCTTCGCCACAAGGCTTCCATAATGGTGAATAACAAAGTATTTACTGTATATTAGAGATAAAAAGAATATAAAGATACAAAAACTTAAAGAGATACAAAAATTCAAAGAAAAATTTCTTATGCTCACGCTTCCTTCACATCTTGTAGAAAAAGAGAAAGAGTTAGCCTGGCTGGATATTATGTCATATTACATCATGATCACTATGGAAACACTACAAACAATGGTGCTCTTAACGAGACAGGCACAAAATTAACTAAGAATCAAAAACACATGGTTTTAATCTTTACAGAGTATCTTCTTCCCCTGTATCCTTTCCGCCATCTCTCTCTCTGTCTGTCTCTCTTTCTTTCTCTCTCTCTCTTCCCCCTTTTCCCTCTTCCTCCTTTCACAGAGCCAAAATCAATTTTCATCTTTCATCTTATCATATCCAATTAACACCTTTCGTCTGTTGGTCTGGACTCCTCCCCTCATTGTTCCCCCCTTTCTTTCCCCAGTCTTTAATTCTGCCTGCATATTTTTCACTCATACCTTGAGGAAGGGTTAGGGCCCAAAACGTCAGTAATATACCTTTTTTTAATATTTAATACTTAAACTCAAACAGTTATCAACCTTATCGATATTAATGTTGACAACATCAACATTGATTACAGCTTACAATTATCAATTTTCTATCTGCCGTCCTTACCCCTCCACATTTAACACTTAACTAACTACAGTTACACCCAACATTTAGGACGTTCACAACAAAGATATAAAACATATATCAGGGGTTTATCGGTTGATCACATCACGGTGGCCAGTGCTCAGGCTGTTTTATTTTTCTTGACTTTTTCCTGGTTGGGATGGGATGGGCCTCCTGCCCCCCCCCCCCTTGCACCCCACCCTCCCTGCTCCCTTGCCAATGTCAGTAATAAACCTTTACCTCCTATGGACGGTGTGAGACTGGCCATTTTGATTAAATGATAAGTCATGGATCAGTGCAAAATTTCAGCCTGAGAAACTGACAAGGTTTGAGGCTTGCACGATGTTTCAGAATCAGCAGAGTGAATACGGCACATTCATCTTTCACTTGTATTGGCAAAGCCAATCTGCTGGTGGTCATCAGGGCACCTTCTTGAGTGCAGATGTTGGCGATATCCTTGCCAGAATTCTGCTGAAGCATTGTGTAAACAAGAGTTCTTGCCTGAGTGGCATTTGTGTTTCAGTATGACATGGTACTTAGACATGAAATATGCATCTTGTCAACTTCAGGAGAAACGCCAGGAACCATTTCCAACTTTTATAGAACTGTCATTGAACCGATGGTTACACATGATACAGCCAGCTGAGAGGAACTTTGGAATATATGGCAAAATCTGAGAAACTCTGCATTTGTTTGGCTTGGGGACTAATGTGTGGAAGGTGGTGAAATAGCTAGAATTGAATAGGGTTATGTGTTGCTTCTTTGGAATAATGTCCTCGGTCAGATGCTTTTCTTGATGAATATTGGCATTGACATGATCTATCTGATGCAGCCTATTTGATACAATGAAACTACAGGCAAGGACAAAGTGACAGAAAGTGACTGATTGATAATGGCTGATCCCTGACTCAAGCATACAAGCAAAGCTTGACGTCACTCTGACTTGTGATAATGGTGGCAATGAATGACAGGAAAACGGAAGGGCGGCACCAGGAATGTTTCTGTGCAGCCAACCATCAGAGCGAACTTCTAGACCTCGCAACTGGGGGATGTTCAGTTCACTTAATGGTACATTCCACATCATCGATAAAATTACTTCCAGCATTAGCAAAGCAAGTCTATCCTTCTTCAGATTATGTTTGAAAAATCAGCAAATAAAACTCAGGGTCTATAGATATTGTGTCATCTGCCTTGTTTTGTGATTTGGTGCCCTGCACCTACAAAACCCATGGTATAAAACTGATACATCACTGAACATTGTGTGATACAGGAACTGTTTCACCAAAAACTGCAAGAAATTACAGAGTTCTGAATGCAGCTCACAGACACAAGCCAATCTCCTGTCCATGTACAACTTCCCACTGCCTCGGAAAGCAGCTAACATATTAAAAGACTCATCCGACCCCAGAACAATCTCTTCATCAGGAAGAAGATTCACACTCCTCCAGATACAAGTGTGTGAGCCAACTAGCTGGGCTGCTCAGAAACTCTTCCTCAGTGACAATGGACTTCAACCTGAAACACTTTCACTTTGGTTGTGTGCACACAGAAGTATCCGCACTGCTGTCATTCCAAGCAAGGACTGACAATAAAAATCTTAAGCAGCCAAATGAAACGATTGCAGCAACATGTCAATGAATCCTTGAAGTGTTTCAAAGTTGGCTCAGTCTTGGGAAAGTCTTGGTCACTGCCGAAGTTTCTTACATTCTATGACTACAATCTATGAGTGGAATTGAAATAATGAAACAAAGTCCACACAGACCAGTGCTTGTGAAAGCATAAAACAACTTGTAATTGTGCTAATAAATCATGAAAATCTGTGGACACCGTGGTTGAAGTGAAGCCACAAAATGCTGGAGGAGCTTAGCAGACAGTGTCCTTTATGTAGCAAAATACAGAACTGACGTTTCGGGCTTCAGCCCTTCATCAAAGTATGGAAGAACGTTGGCAGGCATCCGAATAAAAGGGTGGTGGGGGGGGATTTAAGCCAGCCTTGACTAATCACAGAGCACCGATGGCCTAGGGATGACTTAAAGTGGGACATGAGTGGAAGGAAAAAGGTTGAGGACCACTGATTTAAACAGTATCGATAAGTCATTCATTAAGTACAAGGCAATTCAATTATTATACTGTGAGTGCAGAATATTGAACAGTGCAATGCAGGAATAGGCTAAGGCTGATAGAATCAGGTTCAATAAAACATTGGAAAAGGCATTAGACACATGTTTGTAAAGGAATATGTAACTTGAATGAGATGGAGCAAATCAGACAGCATTTTCAAAGAGCCAGCACAAGCCCAATGTGCCAAATAAGCTCTTTCTGCCTTCGATGTGTGTGCATTAAGCATGTGTGTACATTGTCAGCAACTGCAGCCCAAGAGTTACAGTGATGGACAGATACATCTTGATCCTTTTAAATCTCTCTGACAGCAGTCACAACTCTCCAGTGAGTGTCTTTCACCGGGAGAAAGTTGACCCTCAGAAATTCCAGATGAAAGAGAATGAGGCAAAGTGGAATTGGGTTTCAAAGCAGGCCCTTGCCAATGCACAGTCCAGGGTGCTGTGGGATTACAGTGGTACTTTAACATGTGGGACCAGTGCATGAACTTATTTGAGCCAGTGAGTCATATACCACAGATATACCCTATTGTCTGTGCTGACCTTCAAACACCAATTTGCAAAAATCGCACTTTTTTTTCATTTTATCTTTTTTTAAAATTAGATATACAGCAGGGCAACAGGCCTTTCCAGTGCACAAGCATGTGCCACCCAAATACACCAATTAACCTATACTGAGGTGGGAGAAAACTGGGGCACCAGGATATACAAGGTCCTGACAGACAGCGCTGGATTCAAACCCCGGTCTCTTGCGATGCAATAGCATTGGACTAACCACTATGCTAAATGTCCCACCCTTATGCTAACCATGCCACCCGACATTCTCCCTGCATTCCCATAAACGAATCCTGGATTCTACCCTTCCCAATACACTATAGATATTTTACAGTTAACCTACCAACCCACACATCTGAAAGGAAACCAAAGCATGCAGGGGACACCCAAGCCGACAGAGAGAACATGCAAAGTGCACACACACCACCGGAGGTCAGTATTCTACCTGGCCTCCAGAACTGTGAGCCATCAGCTCTACCAGCTGCACCATGGTCCTGTATCATTTCTACAAATCTCAAACTTAGCAAAGAGAAAATGAATTCACAGCTTCACCTCTCTCACCAGGGAAGAAAGCATGGGAAGTGACTCAGGTTAGCTACAATTGCGACCATATTCAAGAAAGGAAATATCTGCCTGAAATAATTCCTATCGACTCCCATTAGCATTGTCTTTGCCAAGGTCCTCGTCACCTCCCTCACCTTCAGTGACTGTAGAGGTACCATCCAAATAGCAGTGTAGATCACTCCATTTATTCATCAGGCACTTGCACATCAATAGGCAGGACCTTAATGAGTCCAAGAGAAAATGCACCTACCAGAAATAATCACAATATATAAGGCCTTTCCTTTCTCCACATCTGAAAAGCTCTTCACTCTATGACTATAGAAAAATGAGTTCAATATGTCTTTGTGCAAGCTTCTGTTCATCTATATCAATACGTGAGTGGATATCAAATTTTAACTAATGACATTCTTGTTAAGTGCCTTGGGAGATTTGTACTGCAAGTAATAACAGTGCTACATAAACGAGCGATATTTCTGTGTACATGGCTTGACCTTCAACTTGTTCTAACTTTTACAATACATGAAGGGTTGGCTCATTGCCCAATCCTCAAGTGTGTGTTAAAAGCTCTTACTTATTAAATTCAGCCCTGAATGCGTGAACTAGCAAGAGGAACAAAAGGATCATTTATGCTCGAACTAATCAAAAAAACAGAGAGTGCAACATCGGACATGTACGCACACACTCTTGCATTTACCTAGCTGCCCATACACTTCCTAGCATGCATACACAACTGTGCACAATTCATGCAAATAAATGCACACGTCTATGCATGCAAAGCTATATGGTCCATGAAAAGGTTTTAATGTACAATGTTCACCAACAGATGTCAGAACCTTGTGGCTGATTAAAATTATTTCAATAAAAATGTAGTGTCATCTTCCTGAAGCTTTCAAACAAAACAGTATAAAGCTTGGGATAAAATTTCTACACTTGCTCTGTTCATTTATCACAGGATCAATTACGTTATCCTTTCAACTATATCCAATTTCTTGAACAAAATTTCTTTAAAATATTTACATTTTCGCTTGAGTAACCTTAGAATTCCGTACAGTATTTACAAACTTTCACCCCTCCGCTAGCAAATGGCTACTAAAATTTCTTTTACTTTATCATATTCTATATTGTATTTTGATGCTAGACCAAGAGTCGCCTCTTTGGATATCCCTTTCTGTGTCTCCTCTCTTAAGTCACATCCTAAAAGCTTTATCATTGAATAAGCTTCAAGTTACCTTTCTATATCCATGCGCAGCTTGATATTGAATCTTCGCTGTTAATGTTCCAGGGAAGCACCTTGGAGTGTTGTATTACCATAAATGAAAATTATTGATGTTGATATTACTGTGACTACATTATCTCAACAACCATCATGGTCCATATTCCATTTACCTTTTCAAATCACGTCTTTCCCTGGTCTGAGAATGACTTGTCTCCTAGCCAATGTGACAATGTGGAGTCCATTATCAACTCCCATAATACAGCAGTGAAGCTATCTAGCTGTAGAGAGCTGTGACGTATCCTGAGGACAGGAAAGAAACAATGTAACAGGTCCTGATGCAAGTTCTCGATCCAAGACGTTGACTGTCCCATTGCTGCAATGCTACTTGGCCTGCTGAGTTACTCCAGCAGTTTAGTTTTTGCACAACATAATTGCATTTTGATTAGAGCAATTAATCTCAGTTCAAAACCTGCTTCAAACATCAGGATTTTGTAATTCTGCCTCTCACTCGATTTTAATAGGACAGGTTAAAATAACTCCTTGCAATTGAATTACCTATTTCTCTCAGTGGTTTGAACTCTTGGGATATTTAGTATTTACATGTGTATTTAGGTGTCGGTGCTGCACAATTGCTCAGTGAAAAGGATTACCCATCCATTATGGACACTGCAACTGAAGAAGGCGACAGGAAACCACTTCAGTATTTTTCCCTTGTAAAATCATGAACTCAAATCGACTAAGGTCTCTGCTCAAAGATGGAGCCTTCACTGAAGGAGAACAGCAACTAATTCGAAGGGTCAGAGATGGTGATGAATGGAGAGACATGATCGGCAAGGCACCTGATTGACGATGACGGGTGTATTTGCATCACTGCAGTAATCCTCTCTACTACTTAGAGGCAGAAATTAACCTAGAACTCTGAATGTAATTAGTTTGCAAATAGTATGCCCTTAACTTGATTATTTCCTGTTTTGTCTACAGCAGGTGTATCTGTTTACTTGTTGAATTTGAAATCGTAGTCACAGATTACCACGTTGATAATTTACAAGGTCATGAAGGATCTGAGAATCAAAATCTAGAGTCGTTATGGGATGTGCTGACTGAAAAAGTAGTGGAAGCAGCAGTAACAGTGACTTTCCTTCTCTTTTTAAAATATTTTTATTGAATTTAACAAAAGCCATTTGTACAAGGTGTACTAATAATAACAGAAATCAAATCATATCATATACCTATCACATATCAATTGAAAATTAGAAGCAAACTACAATTATTACATTAACTTATTTTGTTTAGGACATCAAATTCTATAATTGTAATAATTAAACAATTAAATTATAACTCATTATGTCCAAAAATAATATTGAATACAAAAATTATACAAATAATACATGTAAAATTCCCTTATATAAGATATTTTATACTTCTCTGATGTGATCATGTTGTTCTGTGACATGATCCGAAATTTGTAGTTAAACTCCCCTTTACTTGTGACTTTCGAAGGCAATTAGAAAGAAAATATTTGTAGGAAGAACCAACACTCCACTATAAGCCAAATAGCATCCTTCTTCTGGTGATCACAGTGGTCACGGCCACAGTCATACTCAATGATTGGACAGTCTTGCTAGGCCAAGTGCCCTTCTCCTGCTCCTATTCTCCTGTGGGGCATTGCTTCTCTGCGTGATGATGGAAGACTCTGTGAATGAATATGATGCAATAATTGCAAGCATGCTTGACCAGACAATGGCTCTCCCAGTGCAAGCCTCCAGATGTTCACAATATAATGGGCTTTTCCCCATTAGAGTCAGCCTCCAATCATCCCCTCCCAACCCCCTTCCACCTTTACTCAGCCCAATTCCCAGAGACTGTATTAGAATAATTCCTAAATCAGAAAGGATGTGCCATCTGCAGACTGTAGTATTACAAATGCTTCCTTCATCAATGCAATTAATTTATAAGGTTCCTTTCACAACTTCAGGACTTCTCAAAACATTGCACAGTACAACCAATGGAACACACGTGAAATGGAGGCACCTCTCGTGTGAAGGAAAGGCAGCGTCCGTTTGGATTTCAAACAGCAATGTGATAAAGGCAGGATCATCTGTTGGTTGGTTTCGGTAAAGGTTGCTGACCAAAAACATTGACTGACCATTTCTCTCCTCAAGAGTTTCTGGAGATTCAGTTTGACTTGGCAAACTTCCTCAGATTTGTAGTAGAATGTGTGCTGACCGGCTGCATCATGGGGATGGCTCTGAGCAGAAAGCCCCGAGAAAAGTAATGGAGGCAGCCCAGGCAGAACTCTCCCAAGCATCAAAAAAATCCACATGGAATGCTGATGTCAGAGAGCAGCCACCATCATCAAGGACCTACACCACCCAGGACATGCTTTTTTTTCTCACTATTTCCATCAGGAAAGAGGTATAGGTGCCCCAGGACTCAAACCACCAGGTTCAGGAACAGTTACTACCCCTCCACTATCAGACTCCTTAACAACAGACTCAATCAGAGACGCATTTAAAGACTTTGCACATTATTTATTACTGAATACTTTATTTCTGTATTTGCACACAGTTTGTTTACATTTCTTTATTTATATTTCTCTTTTTTGTATCTTTATCTTGAGTATAGATAACACTGCTGATAATTAGAAATTCTGTCTGGCCCGCAGGAAAAAGAATCTCAGGCATGCGATATCAATAAATTTGAAGTTGAACACCCCAGGATCACAAACACATCTGTTTGTACGATAGAAACATGACTTTTTTTCTTTCATTAACTGTAATTGTGAATATTTATTTATCTCTCCTTTGATATTTATTATCCCTTTTCTGTCTTGGAATTTGTGATCATTTAAATTTTTACTGCTTTGGTTTGTGTAACTTACATACCTGTTTGGCTGCAGCAAGTAAGAATTTTGGTGCATCTGTACATTGTACCTACGTATATGACAATAAACTCACATGACTGAGTTCCTCCAGGCTCAACAATCCAGCATCGGCAGTTTCCGTGTTTCTTATCTGTTAGCAATTGGTGAGTGGGAAGGGAAAAGTTCGATGGATTCAAAAAATAGTGGATCTGGACACAGGTTATATGCAGAAATAATCTTTATTGAAACACATGTAAGGGGGAATCGCAACAGAGATAACACACGTACTTATTCTCAATCACACAACACAGCGCAGCCAGTCACATCGGACTTAACGCTACCGAAACCAGTAACTGCTTACACTCTCACAAGCACAGTACAACCCAATCACATTGGACTTAATACTGCTGATACTAGCAACTGTTTATTCAGTCTTATGACAATCAAGCAGTACAATATGCTACCCACTGTTCCTTATCTAACGTGGGGATGGCTCAGATGCTAACTACAACTGCAACAGTATACAACAGGGCCAGTCCCTATGTAGTGCACACCTTAGCAGCGACTCCCCCAGCATTCTCCACAGCAGGGCTCAGGGCCAAAAACCTACTGCGCATGGTACAGAAAGCTGGAGGTCTGACCCAGGTAATTACTAGGTGATTAAAGGGCCCAATGGCCAGGTGTGCAATAACGGGTGGGCAGGGTCCAACCTTGATTGGCAGGTGATGTAACTTCCGACTAAGTTCCAGAGAGGCCACATGACCCTCCACAATCCACTAGGTTCAGGACGAAGAGGTCACAATCCACACAACATTCAGAAGTCACACAACGCGTTCATTATTTAAAAAAAAGAAATTGTTACAAAAGGTAAATACATTGTTACAGTGCAAGTGCCTGGTGAATAAATGGATAGGCATAAGAGAATGGTGAAGGTTCAGATTCAGAAAATGTCAACGACCAACCTATGCCCCACAGACTATTAGGGTCATTGTTCCCCATGGAATGTCATGCTGCAAGAACTGACCCCCTTAGCTGTCTATTTTTGTCAGTCATTGACTTACCTGGGATGTGTGTGTGCAGTGTGTCTTACCAACATCACCGGTACCTCCTTTGTCTGCAAGCAGGTAGTGCAAGGTCATCCAGCTTTCCCTTAATCAGAAGTATCACAGCCTTTCTTTGGCCAGTGTTTCCACCCTGGTGGCCATCTTACCGAGTGCTTTCCCATTGTTTGGAGGCCCGCATCCAAGATGGCTGCCGCCATGCCATTCCGTAGGAGGCCAGGAGTCGGCCCGGCAGGAGCACATCCAGGGCATACCGGACCCTATTGTTGGGCTGTGGACTGATAGCTGTCTTGTACCAGGATGCTGTTCCTGCTAGTATTCCCACTGATTGCTTGAACTGGTGTTGACTGAACAAGGTACACCACATTCCCAAGGTGTGCTCCCTTTGTGGATTCTCTGGGAGAGTCAGGACCATTTGAGTGCCAAATTGTATGGAGGGGAAAAAATAAACCAATTCCTAAAGCACCCACCCCAGCAAAGATTACTGGAAGAGAAGTGGTTAAGTTGTTATGGGAAGGGAGGAACGCCGTCATTACCAAAACCTGTAGCTTCATCAAGTGGGTTGGCATAGTTGGAAGACCCTAGTTTTGTGTGCCTGGTATCTCGACCCATCGTATTTCACCCGGACCACAGACAATGGTCTCCCTTTCTTTCAGCCAGGTGCCTTCGTGGTGGGTCAATGGTCAGGCTCGGGCAATAGGACTCAACTTCCTCATAGTCATCAATGTCCTTCCCCATCTCCCAACCATATGTCAACCTCTCCCCCACCACCACCGGACAATGGTTCAGGCCTTAACTGGGTTGAGCTTCCAGCCAGACCGGTGAGCTGCTTGCAACTGCTGCAGTTTAGTCAGCTTGCAAGCTGTCTCTGCACTCTTGATTTCTAAGTTGGTGGCTCTAACTTGGGCAGTCTGTGCTGCCTCCTGTAGAGCACAACGGCGATGCTGGAGGGATTCTATTTCCCTATCATTCTGGGCACCCTGTGAACCTAACTCTGCTGTAATTCCCCAGTGGTGTCTCAGGATAGATGTCAGAAGCCAAAGGGCTCCCTCATGACTTGCCTCGGTTTCAGGAAATCCCGACTTCTCAGGGAAGGACACCACGTGGTGCAATCTTCTCCCTCCGTGGGTTCAAACTGTCAGCCCAATCTACGGGTTTCCTGTGGTCCGGCAGTAAACATGCTAACCTACTAAACCCTGCCCTATCATCAGTCCACCCGGGAATTCTGCTCTTGTGCCTTGAGGCTCCCTTGCTAGCTCTGGGGCCCTTCCTGTCGGTCCTGTGCATGGGGAAGTATGCCATAACACAATCAGACGCAGGAGACCCACACACATGCTGGTTAGTAACACTTCAAACATTGTGTCCGTGCATGTGTCCAGCTGAGACTTCTTGAACCCTGCTCTCAATGCCAATTGTTGTGTGGGAAGGGAAAACTTTGGTGGGTTCAAAGAAAAGCAGGTCTGAACACAGGCTGAATGCAGAAATAATCTTTGCTTCATAATACACACTAGAGTAATGTTGATTAAGGGGTAACTATTGACCAGGTTACCTGTTGCACTCTTCAAAACAGCATTATGCATTCTTGATGTCCATCTGGATGAACCGATTAAGCCTCGGATTAATATTAAAAGGATGGCACGGTTAGTGCATGTGCCAGCGAGTGGGGTTTGAATCCGGCGCTGACAGTAAGGAGTCTGTATGTGCTCCCCTTGTCCGTGTGGGTTTCTTGCAGGTGCTCCGGTTTCTTTCCACCCTCCGACAAAGTTGGGGTTTGTTGGTTAATTGATGTATTTGGGCGGTAGCAGCTCGTAGGAAGGAAGGGTCTGTTACTGTGCTGTATCTCTAAAAGTTTTAAAAGTTGAAATGATTTCTTTAGAGGAATTGCATCCCTACCAGTATAGCATTCCTTCAGTCTAACTCTGTGAAGTGTCCCGAGCCTTGATTCAACCCGTATCTGTTGTGAGAATATTATCCACTAAACCATGAGTCAGATTAATACGAATGAAGCAAACAAAAAACATATCTTTATGAAATGCCATCAGACCTTTTTTTATTTTTGCTGAACTGATTTTTAATCCAGTTAACTAATTTGCAGCTAATTCTGTAACACCCTCCCCTCCCAATCAACTCTGTTTATAATCATAAAGAAAACTATGGATTAGATTTCAGAATGAATGGTAATTGAACGTGTGCCACAGGTGCACAAAGAACTCATTTATTCTGATCTAATGTGTACCAGGGAGGTGCATTGCCCTTTGATTTTTTTTTGTTGGGAGTTACTGTTCCAGACTTTAAATAATTTGTGTCACACATAAAATAATAAAGGAATACTTTATTTAATTAGTGCCCTAAATTCTGCATTGTGAATAATGGTGAGACCCCCAGACTTCACTGGGATAAATAGAGTAGCAAATTCTAACGTCTGGACATGTGTTGATCAACATAAAAATCCTCTTCACCCCTTCAGAAGCTTCACTGCACAGGTAATGTATGGAGATATTCCGCGGTTACATAAATGAGGCCGTGATTTGTGACTCTTACCATTAGAAAGTCATCAAACAGAGCAGTAAAAGTTAGTGCTAGTACATTTGGGTTTATGAATTTTGAGCTAAAGTTGCTGTAAATTCAAATTTGTCATTTATACTTTTTTTAAATATTCTAGTTTACTTTGCTTCTGTTTTATCTCTCTTTTAATCCCATCTTTCTGCACCTTTATTTCCATTTGGTATATAATTTTACATTTAAGTAAAAGTTTAATTTTTTAGTTCCTGCTTTGGGTTAAGCTGCTAGAAGGATTGCACAATCTACTTGGCAGAAGAGACTGGCTGAGAAACTCCTTGCAATGCAGAGAAAAATGTGTAAGCCATTGAAAAATGCTTATCCTGGAATGCCTACTTTTGCAACACAAAACAAGAGAGGAAAATTCAATCACTGACCTTCCACCAGGACTTTCAATATCTCTGGAAATTCTGATCTGGCATATTGTTTTACCATAAAACTGCTCTAAATATTACGCCAAATTTCATGATACAAAAAAATGACAGTTCATGTTTACACAGAGAACCATCACCTTGGCATTGAAGTGAGGGAATTTAACAGAACATCATTTTGCTCCAATGAACAAAGAGAACTGAAGGGTCTCAATGATACATTCAGGAAGAGATATGGATAATCAATGTTTTGGGTCAGAACCCTTATTTGAGATGAGTTCCTGTCTGAAATGTTGATGTCCATTTCACTCTATAGATACTGCCTGACCTGTTGAGTCCTTCCAGGTTCTCTTTACTTGCTCAAGATTCCAGGATTTGCAGTTCCTTGCGTTTACACTTAAAACTCCACAACTCTCTGCAGCCTCATTACTTCCTCGACTCGTTCCTCATACTTAAGACTGGGTTTTCTTCGGACTCTAACCTCTTCCTGTTGCTTCTGAAGGTCGCTAAGACCCCCTTACATAAACCACAAGCCTCATGTGTATTGATTTTACCATCCCCGCTCAGGTCCCCTTTGACCCCAAGAGATTCACATCATCTATCACATGGAATCCATTCTTGAACCAGCCACACAATCCAGTGGCCAGAAGTGTGCTCTTTGGCTTCTGCATATGTCTGACTACTGAATGGATCTAGAGGTTGGATCAGAGAAGCCAAATGATGGCATTCGTGAGAGCGTGAAAGCAGTGGTATGAATCTTTACACCAGCAGCTTTGATCTGACAGCCGTATGTTAAAAATTGATATTTTAAAAGACTTTTAAAATTATTGTTTTAGTGCAAGTAGATTCTAAGAAAACAATTTCTTAGCTACACCATGAGCATTATTCCATCACTGCTGAACACTCATTCACTCCACCTCCAATAAAGAGTGACTGGATTTTGCACCATCTGCAAAATGCACTGTGGTTACCTTTCGACAGCACCTACCAATTTGCACACCATCCTGGCTTGGAAATGTATCACTTGTCCTTCTGCATGGTTGTGTCTAAGTTCTGGAACTCTTCCCCACAGGACCCTGAGCATTTATTCTGAAAGACAGCAGTGGTCCAAGAAAGATGTGTGCTATCACCTTCTCATGGGCATTTGGGGATAGACAATAAATGCTTGTCTTGCCAGCAATACCAGATTCCCACAGAAAATAAGCCAGAGGTTCCCTTTTAAAGGTGTTGCTTTCAAAGTAATAAAATTAACATTAGAACCATAGAATACAGAAACAGACCTTTTGGCCCTTCTAGTCTGTGCTAAACTATTATTTTGCCTTGACTCATTGATCTGCACTCGCACTATATCCCTCCATACCCTTCCCATCCATGTACCTGTTCAAATCTTTCTTAAATGTCAAAATTTTGTTTTCTTTGTTAATTATTTGCTGTACTTGCATATTTGTCTTTTGTGAATCATACATGGAGAGAACCAAGAGCTGTGATTTCTTGCCATAACGATAACGTGCTGGCTTTTTTTCCCTCCAATTTGGTCACTTGCACATTATCCCACATTATACTCCTATTGACAGATTTTTAGCCAGTCATATAACTTACCTCTCTGTCAGATCCTTATGTCACGTTCAAATTTATTTTCTTACTTACCTAGTGCCATTGGAAATGCGAGCAACCGAATATTTGATGCCCACATCCATTTCTAGAGAATTGAGGCCCAATACTGACCTCTGTAGCACACTAATCATTATATTTTGTCCCATTCATGCCCACTCTGTTTCATTTCAACCAGCCAGTTTTCTATCCATACTAATACATCTACTACACCAGATACTTGTATTTTCCCCAATAACCTTTGATGGGGAATGTTACCAGATGCTTTCTGGGGACGACAGAATGACAAGTCTACTGGTTCTCCTTCAGCCAAATCAATTGTTACTCTAATAGATTGATTTTTTTTCACAAGATCATGCTGAATTTCCCTGATTACTATTTTACTGTGCTGTTTCTAATAGCAGTTATCTGCATTTTCTCCTATGACAGAGTTAAACAAACCTACTTCTACCTCCCTGTCTTTTTGAATTCAGTAAATGAATATAACTACATAAACTCCTTTTTGGGGCAAAAAAAGGGGGTCAACTTTTACATGGGTCAAACTTTTGACCTCATGAATACCTGTGCTGTTCAAGACATCAGGAGCTTGGATGGCCAGGACTGGGTGGTAAGTTCATGGTTGGGACAGCAGTGGGAGGCAAGGATGAGGATCTGCGATCGGTCGTTTTGATGGGTGGGTGGCTGGGAGGAGGATCCACGGTCAGGAGTTCGGATGGGCAAGCACCGGGGCGAGGATCCGTGGTTAGGAGTTTGGATGGGCGGGCAGAAGAGCAAGGATCTGTGGTCAGTGTGATTTAATTTTATTTTAATTAAGAAACTTGGGTTTGTTTAAAACAACTACATTAGATGTAGAAATCATGACCGCGGAATCCAACCAGGCTGCAACAAACTAGTCTCTGACTCCCTCTAGTTGTCAGGAGAATCACTAGCACTCTTTCACTACATTTCATTTTCCTTGAGATGTTTAATCTAATAACATGACACACTAATAGAGTATTCATTTCAATTTAAAGTTCAGCACAAACATAAACACAATATCAGCAGCACAAACCTTTTTCTTTTAGAGATTTAGTCTGTCAGTTGTTTTGATAACACATGTGGATCTGCTTAACACAGGTGCTTGTATCAGCTCTGCTGGTCCACTACTATCTAACACTAGTGGTGTTTCCTCTGTTGCTATGCAGGATGGATCTCCTGTATTTGTCTGTTCCTGCAGTGTCTCTTGTGTTTTCAGCAGGCTCTTTCGAATCCTTCTCAGTATTTGGCCCTTCTGTGTTTGACAGTGTAGGATCTTAGATTTACATCCTCCAGAAGAGTAGCATTTTTTGTTCCAAGTGTTGGAATCCCTGAGTCTCACTGTGTTCTGTTGTGCCAATAGCCCTAAGCTTCTTGATGATTTTTCATAATTTGCTCTTTGTCTCCATTGCAGATGGTTTTGTTCCCATTCAACATCTTTGACCTCTCTGTTCTTGTTTGGGTCTGCAGAGTAGGGAAGTGTGGTGCGTAGTCTATGTCCCATCAGAAACTCACCAGGTGACCTGCCATGTTCAAGTGGTGAAGCTCTGTAACTCAATAGTGCTAGATACAGATCTGAGCCACTGCCTAGTGCTTTCTTAAACAACTGTTTAACTAAGTCAACACTGCTGTACTGCTTGAGTGTGGATACAGAGGATTTGAAGTCACATGATGAAAATCATACTTTTCTGCAAAGTTCTGGAATTCTCTACAACTGTAGCATGGAGCATTGTCACTGTAGACAATTTGAGGAATTCCATGTCTTGAAAAATCGATTTCACATATTTGATCACACAAGAAGCAGACATGTTAAGAAGCAGCACAATCTCTGGATAGTTCGATAGCCAGCAAGTAATTCTTTCCATCCATGTGGAACAGGTTCAGTCCCAACTTTCTGACATGGTTCTGCTGGTAAGTCAGTTATTATCATGGGTTCCTTTGTCTGCTTTGTGTGATGTTTCAAACAGGTCTCACAGCTGGAAACCATCCTGTCAATGTCAGCAATTATCCATGGCCAATAAACAGCAGTTCTGGCCCTCCTCTTGCATTTTTCCATTCCAAGGTGCCCCTCATGCACCCTTTTCAGTATCTCTTGTCACAGTGATTGAGGAATGATAATTCTGTTCTGTCTGAGTGGAAGCCCATTGACAACACTCAGCTCAGCTCTGTTGTAGTATGACTGACATTCACCTCTAGGCCATCTGACATTCAGATTCTTGATGACCTTCACTAGAACTGTGTCCTTTTCTGTTTCATCTGCGATCTGCTTGGATTTAATGTCAGATACAGGAAGAGATTCAGTGATCAGATTCACATCTGTCTCTGTGGAACTCTCATTGTGTGCTTCACTCTGTGCCATTGCCCTGGATAATGCATCAGCTAACACAATAAGTTTCCCTGGTGTGTACACCAATTCAAAGTCATAACATTGTAGCTTCATCATCAGTCTTTGGATTCTTGGTGACATCTCAGAGATTTTTCTTGATTATGGCTATTAATGGCTTGTGCTGTCTTTGCCATGAATGTTGGTAGACCATAAACATAGCTGTGGAATTTCTCGAGTCCATAGACCAGAACTAGACACTCTTTCTCCATCTGCTCATATTGACATTCAGATGTGGTCATCGTCCTTGATGCATATGCAACTGGCCTCAATCTTCTCCTACAGCCTGAAGTAGTCTGGCACCTATTCCATCTTTTGAAACATCCGTAAATATTTTTGTCCTTCTGGATGAGTCAAAGAATGTCAAAAGCACCATTTCTGTAGTTAGAATGGTCTTCATTCATCCCCATTCTTCCTTGTGGTTGTCTGTCCACTTGAAATCACATTTGTCATTTAACAACTTCCTTAGTTACATGCTTTGGAAGACAGGTTTGGTGTGAATTTACCAATGAAATTGATTATTCCCAGTACTCTTAATACACCTTTCTTGTCACTGGGTCTGGCCATCTCTGAAATTGCTTTCACCTTGCTCTTGTCTGGCTCCACCCCTGCCTCTGACAGCTTATCACCTAGAAAGGTGATTTATTTTTCACCAAACTGACATTTTGCTCTGTTTAGCTTTAATTCATACTCTGGATGTGTAGTAGTACTTCGATGAGCCTCTTGATGTGCTTTTCCATTGTGGACTCCCATATGGATCATGTCATCCATGTACACACGTACCCCGTTTATGCTTTCTATAATGTGTTCCATTGACCTGTGGAACACTTCCAGAGCTGAGGAAATTCAAAAAGGCAACTTCAGACAGGTGTATCAGCCAAACGTTATATTATATGTACGGTATTTTGTGTTATCTTCATGCAGTTTTATTTGCCAAAAGCCCTGGGATGCATCCAATTTGGTGAAAAACTTTGCACTGGCCATCTCACTAGTAATTTCATCCCTGATTGGAATCTGATAATGTTGTCTCTTTATATTGGCATTCACGACTTTTGGGTCCAAGCACACGTGTAGTTCACTGTTCTTTTTGACACACACCATTGAATTCACCCATTCTGTGGGCTCCTCCCCTTATGACCCCTGGTGACATCATTCAGTCAAGTTCCTGCTTGAGCTTTACTTTTAGTGTCACTGGAACCCGCCGTGGGGCATGTACTACTGATTGTACATCCTCCTGTAACTGTATTTTATAGGTGAATCGTAGAACTCCAAATCTCTTGAAGATGTCTGGAAATTGATCCAGTGTTTCCTTTACACTGTTCTGTGCTTTGACATTGTTAATGTGGAACACCCTCATGACTAGGCTTACATTTTCACATGCTTTGTGACCAAGCAGTGATTCATGTCCACCTGGGACTACTGTGGTGCTCTTTATCTTTAACTTTCACCGTGTTTACATGTACCTCTTGTGTTAATGCTTGGAGCTGAACAGGATTTGCATGGATGTATGGTCTGATGTGTTGACAAATCAAATTTAATTTTTCCCCATGGCCAGCTTGAAAGGAATATTTGTTCCATTTGTATATAATGACACAGTCCCCTTGTCCTGCTCAACTCTGTCCACGCTTGGCTGTTCAGTGTCTGTTGGTTTATAATCTTCCTGCACTATCATGCCCATGAAGAGTGTATCACTAAGAGCAGTTTCTTCTCTAGTGTGTACAGTGTGCAAGCTTTCACTTCTGTTTTGTTTCCCTTGTAAAAACCTTGCATTGCATTGTGATTCAGCCCTTTGTATTCAATACAGAATTTTCCATAGGCTGGGCATTGTTTTGGTGGATGTTGAGTGCCACATCGTTTGTATTTGAATGTCTCTCCACCTTTTTGTTGTTTCCTGTATCTCTTTTTTTGTTTGTGTGTGTGGACACACACTGTGGCTATGGCTATGCCTTTGTTTTTGCTGGCTTTTGCACACTTCATCGTGTGCTGCAGATCTAATTCACTGGCCATGGCATATCTTCACAGCTCCAGCTAAGGTAACTTCTGTCTCTCATAGCAACCTCTCTCTCACTTTCTTATCAGTAATCTTGAACATAATTTGATCATTGATCATTGAATCTTGCTGTATCCAAAATTTCATGGTCTTGCTTTTAATTTCAAGTCCGTTAAAAAAGTATCAAAGCTTTCTCCCTGCAGCACCCTGTGCAAGTGAAACACGTACCTCTCAAACTTTTCATTTTTCGTTGGTGAACAATGATCATTAAACATCTCAATGCCCTTGCTGAACTTGCCCTGACCTTCTGCCTTGGCAAAAACAAATGTATTGAAAACCGTGGTTGCTTGAGGTCCCACTATAATAAGTAGCAGTGCAACCTTCCACGTATCCAGTTTGCTATTGAGTCTAATGACTTGCAAATACAGCATGTATCACAGTTTGAACAACTACCACTCGTGGTTGACTTCCCAGTCCAAGGAGCCTTCACACTTTTCATTTCTCTGCTGCTATCAGTTAATGCACACTCCTGGTACCATGTGATGTTTCTTTTATTGTAATAAAGAAAGTTGGGTTCTTTTAAAACAACTATACTTTATTAGCTATACACCTATGTGATATTGTATTTTCAGTTTCATTCCCTTTTCTTCACTGTACTGTCTTTCTTCTTTCTTTGGCTTGGCTTCGCGGATGAAGATTTATGGAGGGGGTAAATGTCCACGTCAGCTGCTGGCTCATTGGTGACTGACAAGTCCGATGCGGGACAGGCAGACACGGTTGCAGCGGTTGCAAGGGAAAATTGGTTGGTTGGGGTTGGGTGTTGGGTTTTTCCTCCTTTGTCTTTTGTCAGTGAGGTGGGCTCTGCGGTCTTCTTCAAAGGAGGTTGCTGCCCGCCGAACTGTGAGGCACCAAGATGCACAGTTTGAGGCGATATCAGCCCACTGGCGGTGGTCAATGTGGCAGGCGCCAAGAGATTTCTTTAAGCAGTCCTTGTACCTCTTCTTTGGTGCACCTCTGTCTCGGTGGCCAGTGGAGAGCTTGCCATATAACACGATCTTGGGAAGGTGATGGTCCTCCATTCTGGAGACGTGACCCACCCAGTGCAGTTGGGTCTTCAGCAGCGTGGATTTGATGTTTGCGGACTCTGCCAGCTCGAGTACTTCGATGTTGGTGATGAAGTCACTCCAATGAATGTTGAGGTTGGAGTGGAGACAGTGCTGATGGAAGCGTTCTAGGAGCCGTAGGTGATGCCAGTAGAGGACCCATGATTCGGAGCTGAACAGGAGCGTGGGTATGACAATGGCTCTGTACATGCTGATCTTTGTGTGTTTCTTCAGTTGGTTGTTTCTCCAGACTCTTTTGTGTAGTGTTCCAAAGGTGCTATTTGCCTTGGCAAGTCTGTTGTCTATCTCTTTGTCGATCCTTGCATCAGATGAAATGGTGCAGCCGAGGTAGGTAAACTGGTTGACCGTTTTGAGTTCTGTGTGCCCGATGGAGATGTGGGGGGGCTGGTAGTCATGGTGGGGAGCTGGCTGATGGAGGACCTTAGTTTTCTTCAGGCTGACTTCCAGGCCAAACATTTCGGCAGTTTCCATAAAACAGGATGTCATGCGCTGGAGAGCTGGCTCTCAATGGGCAACCAAAGCGGCTTCGTCTGCAAAGAGTAGTTCACAGACAAGTTGTTCTTGTGTCTTGGTGTGAGCTTGCAGGCGCCTCAGATTGAAGAGACTGCCATCTGTGCAGTACCGGATGTAAACAGCGTCTTCATTGTTAAGGTCTTTTATGGCTTGTTTCAGCATCATGCTGAAGAAGATAGTAAAGAGGGTTGGTGCGAGGATGCAGCCTTGCTTCACGCCGTTGTCAATGGAGAAGGGTTCGGAGAGCTCATTGCTGTATCTGACCCGACCTTGTTGGTTTTCGTGCAGTTGGAAAAACAAAACTTGGGGGGGCATCCGAGGTGCTCTAGTATTTGCCAAAGCCCTTTCCTGCTCACGGTGTCAAAGGCTTTGGTGAGGTCAACAAAGGTGATGTAGAGTCCTTTGTTTTTTTCTCTGCACTTTTCTTGGAGCTGTCTGAGGGCAAAGACCACGTCAATAGTTCCTCTGTTTGCGCGAAAGCCACGCTGTGATTTTGGGAGGACATTTTCGGTGACACTAGGTATTAGTCTATTAAGGAGAATCCTAGCAAAGATTTTGCCTGCAATGGAGAGCAGCGTGATTCCGCTATAGTTTGAGCAGTCTGATTTCTCGCCTTTGTTTTTGTACAGGGTGATGATGATGGCATCATGAAGGTCCTGAGGGAGCTTTCCTTGGACCCGGCAGAGCATGAAAAACTCATGCAGTTTGGTATGCAGAGTTTTGCCGCCAGCCTTCCAGACCTCTGGGGGGATTCCATCCATACCTGCTGCTTTGCCACATTTCAGTTGTTCAATTGCCTTATATGTCTCTTCCTGGGTAAGAACCTCATCCAGCTCTAAACTCAAGGGCTGTTGAGGGCGCTGGAACAGGGCGGACTCTTGGACTGAGCAGTTGGCACTGAAAAGAGATTGGAAGTGTTCTGACTATCGATTGAGGATGGAGATCTTGTTGCTGGAGAGGACTTCGCCGTCTGAGCTGCACAGAGGGCTTTGGACTTGGGGTGAGGGGCCGTACACAGCCTTTAGAGTCTCGTAAAAACCCCTGAAGTCACCAATGTCGGCGCTAAGCTGGGTTCCTTTGGCGAGGCTAGTCCACCACTCATTTTGGATCTTCCGGAGTTTGCACTGAAGAACCAATACAAAATTGAAAAAGGAGTACCACAAGCACTCTATCATTACAGTCGGGAGTTCGGATGGGCGGGTGCCGGAGTGAGGAGCTGTGGTCAGAACTTCAGATGGGTTGGCGTCGGGGTGAGGATCTGCAGTTGGGAGTTCAGATAGGTGGGCGCTGGGCCGAGGATCCATGGCTGGGAGTTTGGATGGGCGTGCAGCCAAGGTCAAATATGGGGGGAGGGGTCAACTTTTATATGGGTCATACAAAAAAGCCCACCTGAATTTTAGGCCCAAAAAGGGAGGTCAACTATGATACGTGATCAACAATTACACAAGTATATATGGTATTTGCTTTTTTCCAATCCAGTGGAACCTTCCCCAAATCTAGGACACTTTGGGAAATTAAAACCAGGACAAGTTAAAAGTGCGTACTGTGTACCTTAACACAAGATGCAGTACTGCATCTTATCATGTTTAAATATGGTCCCAAATTTGAATCTGATCTGTTGCCATAGGATAAATCCATGTGATCATGTGCACATATTCCCTGGATGCAATTATTGCATGGTACAGTAGGTTTGCAACTATTAATGTTGAAGTACTAGGTGCATGGAATTGAAGAGTACTATCCACAGCGCCTTTCACACTTGCTTCCCAATAAATCAGCCGTTCAGTATCCTGTCATAGGAATGGCGGTCTGGCCTTTCACACTAAACCACTCTTAACTGGGTCACTGAACACTTGCTCGGGTTTATCCCCGGCGTTTGGTCTGTTCTACCTTTAATCGGAAGTGCCTGCAATGTTGCTGCCCGTTTAACACTTGCCCGATCTCCACGCCGCCGGGGATTGTACTGGGGTGGTGGGGGGGTGGGGGGGGTGAAGGTGGGGGGGGTGAAGGTGGGGGGGGTGAAGGTGGGGGGGGTGAAGGTGGGGGGGGGGAGTGGGGGGGGGGAGTGGGGGGGGGGAGTGGGGGGGGGTAGGGGGGGTGGGGGGGTGGGGGGGGGAATGGGGGGGTGGAGGGGGTGGGGGGGGGAGTGGGGGGGTGGAGGGGGTGGTGGAGGGGGTGGTGGAGGGGGTGGTGGAGGGGGGTGCGGGGTGTGCAGGCCGGTAATCCCCGGCGTGAGATGACTTCACCTGACGCCGGCGTTGAGATTTTGCTTTCACACTTGCCACTTTAAAGGCGGATTGGCGTTCGATTCCTGGGCTCACTGGCATGTGTGAAAGGGCTCCAACACTAACCAATGTCTAACCGCATCATAGCAAGATGAGTGATGAACGAGCTTGCAATTGATACACTGTCTATACCGTGGAGGCGGTTAGTACATGAAGTAATATGTAGCTCCTCCGGTTCGTTACTGCCACCGTCTACTCTTAATCAGTTCATTCCTAGTGCAAAGACCTTCCTCCCCAATTTACGTGCTCTCCGTTGGAGATGGATGGCAATTATTTCATGTTGGAATGTACTGCCTGATCGAGTCGCCGCTTGGGTGCAAGTCCTTGCACCGACTGTGTGGTTGGCGGTGCGCGTCGCGGCCAGGGGTTGTGGTGACGGGGCACGACTCATTCAGCGGGCTGGCTCCACACAGTCAGGAGCGCCCAGCTCGGATTTTTCTGTCCTGATCCCCACTCAGGCGCAGATGAAACGGCCGACGGTGTTACGGATCCTTCTCGCCAGCCTTTTGGCGGCGGCGGGTAAGGGCACTTTAGGCTGGGATCTGAAAGGTAAGATCAAACTCCTATTGCAGGTGGACTTGTTGAAAGATCTGCACCACTTCTTAATCACCTGGTTTCATTTCAAGCGAGTCCTTCTGGTTAATAACAAGGGTTTATTTCTCCCGCCTCCAACTTCGCCAGTTTGCAGACAGTTGTGTCCTGCTGGCGTTCACACCCCTCCTGAAAATTATGCAAAAACTGTATATAACCAGGCGTGTTGGGCTCTTGAAAGAAATCATTTAAAGCGAATGAGTAGCGCGTCTAATCAGGGCAAAGTTGGACCTTCCGTCACCATAGAGCTTTCCAACCATGTCTAATACTTTCACGTTTAGACACTTCACTCTTTCCCGTTTCAGAGTTGTCCCCCAAGGAGCGTTTTGCCGTCCTGACCCACCACAATCGTCTCAGGAGCAAAGTGCAGCCTCCTGCAGCCAACATGCAGAAACTGGTGAGTCGTGGGGCTGGAGCAGTGGGTGCCGTTCTGCGCTGGCTCGAATCGCAGGCAGTCCACCTGCTGCTTGGATCAGCCGTGGGCGGGAGCTGGAACTGAGTGGGAACTCCGCTGATCAGAAGCTGCCCACTGGTCCGGAGTGGTAGAGCGAGGAGGACTGGGGGTACACTGTGGATCAGCACAGAGGGTGTAACAAAGGGCAGTGGGGTGTTGGGAGGACAGGGAGGGGTAGGGAGGGTGAAACAGGATAGTGAGGGGGTAGGGAGAGTGTGGAGGATAGTGAGGGGGTAGAGAGGGTGTAACAGGGCAGTGAATGGTAGGGAGGGTGCACCGGAGGGCAGTGAGGGGGGGGTAGGGAGGGTGCAATGGAGGACTGTGATGGGGGAGGGAGGGTGCAACGGAGGGCAGTGAGGGAGTAGGGAGGGTGTAATGAAGGGCAGTGGGTGGTAGGGAGGGTGCAATGGAGGGTAGGGAGGGTGTAATGGAGGGCAGTGGGCAGGAATGAAGGTGTAACAGGGCAGTGGGCAGGCAGTCAGGAGGGTGTAATTCAGGGCATTGGGAAGGAGGGTGTAACAGCAATGGGTGGGAGGTAGGGACAGTGTAACGGAGGGTAGAGGGTGGGAGGTAGGGTGTCATGGTGGACAGTGGGTGAGGGGGTGTATCAGGGTAGTGGGAGGGTGCAATAGGGCAGTGGATGGGAGATGTGGTGGGTGTAATGGAATATGCTACAAATGCAGGAGGTTTGTTTCTCCCCCACCCGCCCTCCCAAATGCTGCAATAGAGTAAGGTTCCTTGAAAGATCCCACTGAAAGCATGTTAAATTATGCAAAAAGTAAAAGAAGCTGCAAGTACTGTAAAACTGAAATTAAAACCAAAATAATACTGGAAATACAAGGCAGGACAGGGAGGATTTATGGAAAGGGAGCAGCGTTCATGTTGATGTCCTAGACTCTAGAGCACACATGTCAAACTCTGGCCCGTGGGCCAAATTTGGCCCGCGATATAATTATATTTGGCCTGCAAGATCATATTAAATATATATTAGAGTTGGCCCGCTGGCCGCCGCGCCAGTATAGCGCATGCACACTGAAGGTGAAAATGAAGACGCCGGAGGTGTGGAGGGATCTCAGAGTCTCGAATCCCGGGGATCGGAGCGCCGCACTCAGCCCGCCCGGCTCCCGGACACACAGATGCGGCTGGAGTTGGGGACCATCCTCGCTGGGTCTGCGCTTCAGCGGTGACGCCGGACTAAACGTCTCGTTGGCGATGCCTTCCCCCTCGCTCCGTGCGCGGCGGACCTTTCCTCCCGCTCCTTTTGTTGGAGACGAGCCCGGCGCCGTGAGATCGCAGTTTAATCCCTCTCCAACCATGGGAGGGGTGTGGGAGCAACGCGCTCTTCTCAGCCAATTCCTCCACCGCCCCGGACGCCGGCGTTTCAACGGGGGGTTCGGGTGCCTTCGTCAGGCGACTGACCTGTTGATCCAAGACAAGGGGAGAACGTACAAACTCCACATAGACAGCACCTGAACTCGGGTGAACGTGGAGCTGCGACCCCACATTTCACATCAGGACTGTGTGTAAGATTGGGAACAGTGAGACGGAAGCTTATTTTGTTCCTGTGATTTAAGCCTTTCTTGGGGTGGTGGGGGGGGGTCCTTCTCTGACCACTTGCCTAACAATTAACCTAATCAGATGTGGAGTTACCACAATACAACAGTTCTCAACCTTTTTCTTTCCACTCACGTCCCTGTGCCATTGGTGCTCTGTGATTAGTAAGGGATTGCTTAAGGAGGTCTGAAAGAAAAAGTTTGAAGACCACTGCTTTAATCATCCCTCATTGACTCGTCATGTGCACGGTTTCAGACGCTAAAGGAAATGGGCCAATGACAATGAAAGAGTTTATCCAAAACTATTATTAAACATTTCTTTTAATAAGAAAAAGTTTAACATTACATATGTTGAAAGAAGAGAAAACATGCAGATGTTGTTGAAAATTTTCAATAAATATTTAGTTCGGCCCTCGACTTAGTCCAAGTTTTTAATTTTGGCCCTCCGTGAATTTGAGTTTGACACCCCTGCTCTAGAACCTTCGTTAGAATGATAAGGGAGGAATGTTAAAGTTTTGGAGAGAGTGTGTGGGAGGATATCATTTTAGAATTGGCAAGGACAGAGTTCACAAATATTATTTGGAAGCAGTTACTGACACTCCATGAAAGCTGTGAACTGGTGCAGACAAATGTTCAATATTGGATAATGTAATAGTGTGGGGGGTAGGGGGGAAGAATTGAAGAAGAGACAAATGCTGCAGTAGCTTCACAAGATATTTGTCTGAGAACTGACTGATCAGTGGGGGCTTGGATGAGGGAGAACGTGGTCCTGCTGCGCTCTGGGACATCTGGGTTTGGTTACAGATGGAATCATTTCCTACATTGTGGATGTCTCCCCTTTCTGAATCAATGCACCTGGGGTGAGGGAGAGAGAGAGAGAGAGAGATAGCGAGGGAGTACTCTCGTATATCAAGTGGGTGGTGGAGGACCAGATGTTAGTGAAGTCCAGACTCTGATCAGAGGAGACCTACTTAAATTAATCCCTGGAATAATGCTTTTCTGAAGCTCTTTATCTGACTGTGAAATTTGATATAATGTGCCATTAATGGAAAGATCATTGATGTGTTTGGTCTGTATTGCATTGACTGCTGGAGGCTATCGTCACTGTATGACCGATTTCCCGGCAGTCCGGGAGGATGCTGCATCGGTATTCACTGTCAAAATAATGAAAATGCAACAGCTTTCATTGCTCTGTGAATTGCACGTGACAAGACTGGGTGTTGTATTGTTAGCATCTCGATTACAAAAAGCAATCCAGGACTGACGAGAGATTATTGTCATACGCTTAAGTGCAATGTACAGTTGCACCAAAATTCCTACTCGCTGCAGCTGTACAGGTATGCAAGATATACCAGCCATAATAGTATAAACTAAAAGTAAAAGCACGTAGAGATGCTGGAGGAACTCAGCCGGTCTCGCACCATCCATAGGAGGTAAAGACACATTGCTGGTGTTTTGGTCCTGAGCTCTTCTTCAAGCTATAAGCAAAGGGAAGAGAGAGAGAGAGAGAGAGAGAGAGAGAGAGAGCACTGAGGGAAAGGAGAAAGGGGGGATTTAACAGAAACAGGAGAAATTGATGTTAATGTCATCTGGTTAAAGGGTGCCCAGGCAGAAAATGAGGTGGTTGTTCCTCCAGTTTGCAGGTGGTCTCAGTCTGGCAGTGGATGAAACCGTGGACAGACATGTTGGCAAGGGATTGGGGCGGGGAATTTGAAATGGGTGGCCACTGGGAGACCTAAGTAGTGGACATAGCTGTGGTGCTCAATGAAGCGATCTCCCAGTCTGTGGTGTAGAGCAGACCAGAGCGGGGGCACCCTATGCAGTAGATGACCCCGGCAGATTCTCATGTGAAGTGTGGCTTCATCTTGAAGGACTGTTTGAGGCTCCGAATGGTGGTGAGGGAGGAGGGATGGACGCTAGTGGAGCATCTCTTGCGGTCACATGGTGTAGGTGCCAAAGGGACGATTTGTGAGGAGGGAGGAGTGGATGGAGAGGTCCGTGTGGAAAGTGAAGAGGGGAATGTGTGTCTGGTGGTGGGATCACTTAGTAGGTGGCAGACTTAAATTACCACAACATGGTTTGAGATGAATAATTAACAGCTGTTTCCTTCTGCTTTTAATTGTGGATTTTTTTTTTGTTACTTCCTCAGCTCTGTTAATTTAATCATTCTTTTCCCTTTACCTACCTGGATATTAAATCTGTTTTTCTCACTCTTACTGCTTTAAACCTTGTCCTGGTATGTCCTTAATCCTTCATTATGATTGGCTGTTCAGCCTGGAGATGCTCAGCTCAAGTGTCTGTTTCTTGAGAAGCAGGATCAGGGGTTAAGCTACCTGTCTCACAGCTCAGCTCTCTTCTCAGGAAGAGGCCTTAAAGGGTCTCACTGTATCTCTTCTCAATGGCAAACTACTTTGCAAAGACTCTTGGAGGTTAACTGGGTGTGGTCCTGTTGGACATATGCCATTCAGTTATTGGTTACAATAAATTCTGGACCATTGCCTGTGATTTTTCTGCCTTCTGGAATTAAATGAAATGGGATCCTGTCCCAGTTTCAGCATGTTAGGAAGTGGGACAGGTCCTGCCTGATGCTATCAGAAGAGAGCAGGAATATCACTAACATGGGGTTTTACTGGGTAATAATCTCATCTGCAATGACCCTGACTTGCAATGTCAGGCCTGGCTAAATTTAGACCATTATTTTCTGAAGAAGATTTGCAATATTTTGTGCAAGCAAAAAAGAACTTACTGGTGCATGACTTGATGTGTTTCATCACTGGGGTTTAGGGCAGGTAGTGATTTGCTTAGAATTACGATGAGTTTAGACAGATTGCCATTTTCTTCCAAATATGATAACAAGAAACATCTCTTAAGAGTTTTTCAGTAATTAAGTTATTTTTTTTCGCTCATCTGACTAATCCAGTTCTAAATTCTTGAAGTATTTCAAGTATTCATCACTCTCCATCTTCCTAGTTTCTGAATCACTCCGAAAATCTGTTGACCTGTTTCAAATCTATTTAAAATTCACACTATTTCTGCTTCAGTGTTAAAAAGAAATTCTGCAAATGCTGGGGTTCAGTGCAATACACAGAAGTTGCTGGATAAACTCAGCAGGTCACGCAGCATTCATAGGAAGTAAAAGGCAATCCACGTTTTGGGTCAGGGCCCTTCAACAGGAATGCCTGAAGAAGGGCTCAGGTACAAAACGTTGTTTGCCTTTTAATTTTTACGGATGTTATGTAACCTGCTGAGTTTCTCCAGTGCGTTGGTGTATTGCCCTACTGCTTCAGGTCAGCAGGAGGATGTGTATTCCCTATTCAACCAGGAAGTGTGGCTACTTGGGCCTCTCGTATCTGGTCTCCCAGTGGCTCTCTGAGAAGTGTTCTGACCAGGTTATGGTTCATGTACTGTATCCCTAAGTTTGTTTCAGCCTGATGGCTAATGGACAGTTTTCTCCATGTTCACTTAACCACTGACCTGATCAGGTCAGCTACAGTTGCATGGTGCTATTTGTCTTCTAAGTACCAAAGTTTGAGGATACGGTTCAAGCTGAGATGCTCAGTGAGGGAGTGGTGATCTCTAAGGATCAGAGGTTGAATTGTGACCCCTCTCTGTTTACATGTGATGAGTGTTTCCACCTCTCCTGCCATTCCAAGCAATGAGTTCAGACACTTGTCACACACTTTTCTCCCCTCCATCCTTCCACCATTTGCTAGGAATCTATCACTCCTGGTTCCCGATCCTTCTAGAGGAGACCTGGAATACACTGCCAGAGAGAATGGTGGAAGCGGAGGACAATCACTCCTTTCAGGAGAATTTTGATCCATGTCTTGATGCTTCGCCAAAGGCAAGCAAGTGGTCATGATCCAGTTGTTTACTTTGCCACTTGTAAGTGATTAAATGCTGTGTTTTCTGTCATTACCACAGTGATTGAGGTGTGTATAATCATGGAGGGCCCAGTTAAAATAAACAGGAAGATCTTGTAGAGTCGTCGGACAGGAGACAGACCATTCAGCCTGCCAATTCCATGCTGGCCAATGTCCACGCGTCCATATTAATCTTTGTCTGTAGCCTTCATATCTATTCAGGTGTTCATCTAGACACAATGCTGTCAGTGTCTCCGCTTCCACCACTCTCTCTGGCAGTGTATTCCAGGTCTCCTCTAGAAGGATCGGGAACCAGGAGTGATAGATTCCTAGCAAGTGGTGGAAGGATGGAGGGGAGAAAAGTGTGTGACAAGTGTCTGAACTCATTGCTGGAATGGCAGGAGAGGCAGAAACACTCATCACATGTAGACAGGCACTTGCATGTCTGCTTGAAGAGCCATGGCCCGCAGGACCCAGTGGGTGGAGGTGGGATTTGGTTGGGTGGTCGTTTGGCGAGCATAGACACAATGGACTAAATGGTCTTCTGTGTATACCATATGACTACTTTTAGAAAGTACTTCAAAGCATGGGGATATCTAAAAAACATAAATACCCTATAGCTCATTCATGGTCAATTTTAGTTTAATTCTTCTTTCCAACTCAAAACCTGCCCACTCTCCTCCAGATGCCATCCAAAAAAGTAAGAAAAATGAGCCAGGAGTCCTATCGGTCCCTCAAACCTGTCCCACCATTCACTATGCTCCTGCTGCTCTGCCCTTGGCCTCGTCTCCTCTTCTGACCTGTTTGACCATCGCCCTCAGTTTCCCCGATAGCTTAGTAGGCGAAAGCTCCCCGATGAAAGCACAATTTAAAATACAAGAATGGATTTGACCTGAAACAGTTGGAGAGAGATTGAAGATGGAGTAGCAGGATGTAAGACGACATTCTTTCGATTATTCAAGGATATCTTTGAGCTTGATTGCCTTCCCAGAGCTGTGTTTTAGAGAGAGAAAAAAGGGAATTGCCATGGTTACCAGCATTCTAACCCAACTCGACAACAGCGACGTGAACCTCTGGCTATGGCCTGTACCGTGTCTTGGAGCAGGTCTGTATGAGAATAGTACCCGTTAATTAATTGGCCTACTATTTGACAATATAATCACTAAGAATATTCCACAAATAACTCGATGCATTTTGCATCAGATTCCTTTACTCACTGTTTCGACAATCAAGCAAATGATTCACTGACTTTAAACTGACAAACTCCCAAAATAAAGTTATTTTTCTGAAGAATGATCAAAGACCGACTTTGTGTGGTCTAGGATGTCTGCCGACTGTGGGTGAGGGGGTTCGGTGGTGGGATGGGAGTGCTGGAGCACTAATCCCTCAGATCTGTCACTCTCTACCGAGGTGTGGAGATTTCAGCCCAGTTCCCACAAAGATAGATTTTCAGCGGCTGGCTTGGTGAAACTCACTCAATAATAAACCACATTAAAGGCAGGAAATTTACAGGTTGGCATCTTTGACCATGTGTCTCCTCCCTATTGCTGGAACTGCTGGTTATTGCAGGGAGTAAAATATTCCCCAAGCCACTTCATTGGGGCAATATTAAACCTCTGGTCACTACTGTGGCATGAGCAGCTGCCTCACATCTCTGGCGACTTGGATTTGATGCTAACTTCAGCCATTGCCTGTGTGGAGTTTGCATGTTCTTCTTCTGACCGCATGGATTTTAACCCCCATCCCCCCGCCCCCATTCTCTATTTCCTCCCACATCTCAAAAAAAAAAGGTGAGGGATTTAGTAACCTCTTTAAATTGCACCTTTTCGGTGTAAAAGGTAAAACGGGGAGGTTGGTGAGCATATAAGAAGGAATAGGTTGCAGGGGATTTGTGGGGCATGGAGAAGGGGATGACTGAGAGCCAGCAGCGACCCATTGGGCTGAATGGACTTCTACTCTAATAAGAAGGGAGATTTTAAGCAGCATCCGATGAGTGTGAACGAGGTGGTGAGAGGGAATTCCAGAGCTAAGGACCTTGGAGCTGAAGACAGTATTGCTGTAATTGCCGTAGATTGAAGTCGTCCATCTGTTCAGGACCAGCTGTGAATCCTGTATTTTTGTCATAACTGGCTCCAGAGATTGTTACTGTTTATTTTCCCTCAAATGCTCTTCCTTATCCCAAATTTGCAGCCATTTCCAAGGACGGGCAAGGATCTCCACCTGGAACCCATCACCACTGTGCCTAACAACACCACATGTCGGAGGGCTGAAATCAGTTTCTCCTTTCATCGGCCTGTGACAGTCACCACACATCTCCAGTGATTTTGATTCCATCTTAATCCTAGGTGCTGTCTTTCTGGAGTTTGCACGAGTGATGCACTGCAGCAGCAGTAAGCAGACACAAACTTGAAGACTGTACAACAGGCTTTATTTGACTAAAAGTCTCTGCTACAGTAGTGACTGTGATGGTGGCTCCCAAGTAATTGGCTTGGGAGAGGCTGGCTTAGGACTATATTCCAATCGGGTGATTGACAGCCGGCCAGGTGGAGTTAGCCCCCTAGGGATCTATTCAGGTTGGCTGATTGACAGCCGGCCAGGTGTAGTCTGTCCTCCGGTGGTCTTCTTGCAGGTACAGAGATCGCCCCCTGCAGTAGGCTAGTGGTGTATCACCACATTACGTTCTCTCTGTGACCTGGTGGGTTTTTCCTCGATAGTCTAACTTCCTCCCAAGGACATGCTGGTTGGTTTATTGGCCACTGTATGTTCCCCCTCACTGACTAAAGAGCAAAAAAAAAGTATAGACTGTTATGGAGCTATAGGGTATTAGGAGTTAACCTTGATGGGCTAAATGGCCTACTTCTGGCCTGTGTTAAATAACTGTGTTATTCAACAATCTGGGTCAGACTTTAACAGCAACCTGGAGGGGGGTGTTTCCGTTCTTGCTGAAATGTCCTGGCTTCCTGAGACTTCAATAATCATCGGTGACCTTGGAGCATTCTCTGGTTCCGTGGGTGCTATCCTGCTTTGATGAGTGGGTCCCAGGCCCACTGCAGAGATTGGGAGCTGCACCATCAGCAGTGCTGCCCCTTAAGTGAGGCAGAAAACTGATGTTTTCCCAGCTGGGTGCTCGAAGTTCCACCAAGCTGTTCCAGCAAAGTGGTCAGTGTTTGGCCCTCAACCACAATCAGGCAAGTGGATTATCTGGTTACCCAGCCCAATTACTGTTCTGGAGATTTGCAATGTAAAGAAAATCATGTCATAGTATTTTTATTAACCCCCTTATTTCATTCCTGTGTTCACTTGCAGTAGTGACCATGAGTTTTGCCTTTAATGTGTGAAGAACTTTTGTCTTATCTGGAGGCTGTGTGACCATGCCTTCAGTTGAGTGCGTTGATTTAGCTTGGTATTGTCTCCAATGGCTCTCTTGCTCGGTACAGTCGAAGTCCAGAAATTCGGACTACCTAAGAATCTGGACTTTTTGAAAATTCTAAAACTTTTAAATTTAGCGGGCTTTTTCATGCATAAACTCCAAAGGCAAGCAAGCAGCCATACTTGTTGACTTTATTTTTCGTTAAAACTACTCATTTTGATAAATGAAGTTTGCTGTAATTGTTAATGAATAAACTACCTGTTCATCACTTCTTTATTCCTCCATAAATTTGAATTTTGAAAGTACTGCCAAAGAATCCGGAAAATCAAGACCGACCGAATCCCTGAGCAATCTGTATTTTCAGACTTCTGCTGTACATTGCTCCTGTTCTGTTATGTTACTGTTTGAAGTGCCTCACCCTGTCGAGTTTGCAAGGGCATCTGACCTCAAATCTTGTTTCAGACTTGCATTGTTTTACATTACCACTGCTAGGCTGGCAGGAAGGGGAGGGCAGTCGTGTCAGGCACTGACTTGGGAGACGTTGGAAGCTCCAGCCACATTGGGTTTTTGTAGGATGTCCCAGAAAACCTGTACCAGGGAAAGGCCAAACTGACAGGGCTGGCATAATGATGACTAGGGACAGGAAAAGACCATTCACCCCTCTGGACCTGCTCCACCATTAAGATTGCTCCCCTTCATTCCAGATCCTGTGACAGGCACCCATCATCAGAGATATAGAGAGAGGGTGTATTTCTGGAGGCCCAGCCTGTGGAGTCACTGTCTCTCAAGTCTGCTGACCCAGGTGCACTGCTGATCTCTGATGCTGTGTTGAGTCCCTTTGACCTCATTGACTTCTCCTGGGCACTCTGGTTTTAATGGTTTTTTTTAACATATTTAACTTAAAGCTGCAGTGCAAGTCTGTCCAATTATAATCATGTAACCAATTATCCAACCAACCCATATGTGTTTGGAACGTGGAAGAAAACTGGAGCAAATCCAGCTCACCCACAATGCAAAGATGTGCAGGTTCGGAAGTTAATGTGAATGGCTGCCCGAGTATAGGCAGCTAATGGAATCATGGGGGGGGGGGGGGGGGGTGTGAATAGGTGCTTGATGATCAGCACAGACTCGGTGGTCAAAAGACATGTTGCCTTTCAATATTTGTGTAGCAAAGTTGGTCTTAACTCATTTATGCGCTAGGATAATAGTTTTGTCAATAAGCTATGAACAGATTCACTTCCCTGATGGATTCTGCGAGTCCATTTTGATTTTGACCACAATTTGCATTTTATTTCTGTTTCTCGATCCCATTTCCTGTATTGTCAGCTTTAACAAAATTGGTTTTCCAGTATGCTGTGTTTGGATTGGGAGGTTTGTGTTCTTGGCTTCCCTCACCTCCAGTTGTTCAATACGGGAGATAGTTGCGTGGGCGGTAATGAGCTGCTGACTCTGTGTTTCTTTGAAAGGTTTGGACACACCCCCCCACCCCACCCCCAACCCCATTACTACAATCCAGTTCTTCCGGAAAGCTTTCAAAGTCAGCTCTTTAGGTTCCTTGTACCATTGGCCCCACCTTTTGCTTTCATGTCATTTTTCTCATCTGGCCATCTCTCCCATGGTGCTCCTTGAGGCATCTTACTATATTTAAAGGCCATCATTTTGACAAGGGCCTGTTGTAAGAAGCAGATGGTTAGTTCATGGGAGGAGAATGAAAGCGCTGGAAAGCTGGTGTAGAATTGTGTGTGATCTCCAAAGCACTGGAAGGACATCCTGAGGAGAAAGGTATTACAAGCGTGGTTGAAGGACCACAGAGTGTTGAAGGACCACTTGTGTGTTTCCTTTTATTTGTTCTGTGCAAAGACTAGAGGAGAGACAGGGTGAAAATATTGCAGAGAGTTGATTTGCTCTGGGGAAAGATGGGCTCGGGTGAGCTGTGGTTACCTTTTCCGAATAGAGGGAGCTGAAGGCACATTGAAGGTGAGAGAGCTGGGGATAGGATGTGTTTCCCCTCACGAAGGGATCGAAGATCTTCCGTATGGCTCGGGCAGAGTGGCAAGTTAATGGAGTTGGGTCCCTGAAATTTGATGGTCCGTTAATATCCTGGTCATTGAAGGTTTCTTCACAATCCATTCATTGCGGGGCACACAGTTCAATCTCAGTCAGCAATAATTATGCGGGTTTTGGTTTCAGCCAGAAGGCATTGATTTTTAAAGTAATTGGTGAGGAATTTTCGATAGGATGATAAAAATTGTCTATAAGATTCAGGAATGTGGTGTTTGAAAGGGAGCTGGAGGCAAAAAACTCTCTGATTTAAATAGTGTCTGTTTGAGCACTTGTGTGTGCTGTTGATGGAGCAGGAGAGTGGGGTTAATCTTATCTCTAATGGCCTCCCTCTCTGAAGTTACTGTCCTGGCGTATGTGAACACACAAGTTCAGATCATATAGCAGCCTGCATCCCAAGTTTGAGACAAGTCGCTAAGTGCCTGGGTGCTCCCATCAGCTGTCCCTGTCACTGTAACTTTGTGCTTATAATATCTCTCCACGATATTGTATCCATAATTCTGGCAGTCAACATGGAGAATGTTCCCCGGAAATACTTTTGGTACCACCGGAGTCTGCTCTACTCGGAATCTTGTTTCCACTGGTTGATTGATAGATGTTTACCAGGAAGGTCTAGAGGTGGTTTTATTTAGGCTGGCTGGTTTAATCCGTGAGCAATGCGTGCAATTCCCTGGCATGTTTGTTATTTTCACGGCCTGATGCGTTCTACTTAATGCAGCTTAAGCCATGGCTTTCACCCATGTATTTATAACTTGAAAGCAGGGCCTCACCATCGGCCCTCATTCCAGCTGTTGCCTGCCTTCATGTCAGTAGGATGTGAGCACGAGGTATCAAGAATTAGGGTTGCTAAAATATTTAGATCTGTAGAAACTTGGATTGTGGTGGCCCTCGGAGGGAAGAAGTCAGAATTGCGTGGTGGCTCTTGGAGGAAAGAGGCCAGAACCATGTGGTGGCCCTCGGAGGGAAGAGGTCAGAATAATCGTCAGTGCCTCTGTGAGGCAGTGGACTCCTGGCATTGCTACCCTGGTAAACAATGAACATCTATCTTCAAACTGTTGTCTGTGGAAGCTCCCCCCATCCCCAACCTTTTTCTCATAGGGCAGCTCTTTGGAATGTTGCAAGTTGTCTCCATCAGGGAACTCACTCCACTGTAATTCCAAAGAATCAATCCTGCTCTCATGATGGGCTTGCAGTTGGGAGGTCCTGCCTGTGATCTGACTATGTCTTTCAACTTCCCTTTGTGGAACATAGAAAAGCACGGGCCCTTTGACCCACATTGTCAATGCTGACCATAATGCCAAATTAAAACAATCAATCTGTCTGAAAAAGGACCATATCCCTTTATCTCCTGCCTTATTTGCATCTGTTTAAATCCTTTGACATGTCGCTATTCCACCACCTCCTCTGGAAGTAGGTTTTGGGCACCTACCACTGTGTATTTAAAATAAAACACACAAACTTGCTTGGTAAAACTCCTTTAAACTTTTCCCCTCGCAGTAAATCTGTTCCCTCTCATATTTGCCACTTCCACTATTGGAAAAGACTCCGATTATTTTCTCTATCTCTGCCTCTCATAATTTCTCTACTTTTATCAGTTGCCCCACAGGATCTGATGCTCTTGGGAAAACCATCCAGGTTTCTCCAACCTCTCGAAGTAACTAATGCTGTCTAATCCAGGCCACGTCCTGGGTGAAGCTCTCCTGCACCCTATCCCGAGAGCATTAGGACGTAGGAGATAGAAGCAGGAAATGGCCATCTGGAAATGGCACCTGCTCTGCCCTTCAGTAAGATCATGGCTGATCAGATCATGGATTCTGCGCCATTTAGTTGACTGTTCTCCAATTTATCAAAAATCTATCTGTCCTGAGTACATTTAAAGAGTCAGCCTCTACTGCAGTGAATTCCATAGATTCACAGGTCTCTGGGAGAAGCAATTTCTCCTGATCTCTGTATTAAATCTATTCCCCTGAATCTTCTGGCTTATCTGCTAGTGGAAGCAACCTCCCTGCTTCTGCCTTATCTATTTGTTTCATTATTTTGTATGCCTCTATAAATCCCCACTCATCCTTCTAGACTGCATATGGTTGGATAGACTAGGCTTGTATTCTCTGGAATTAGAATCTTATAGAAACATATAAAATTTTTAAGGGTTTAAGACAGACTAGACACAGGTAGGTTGTTTCCAATGCTGGGAAAAAACAGAACCGGGGTCACAGTTTAAGGATAAGGGGGAAGTTTTTTAGGACTGAGATGAGGAAAAATGTCTTCTCTGAGGGTGGTGGATCTGTGGAATTCTTTGCCACAGGAAGTAGTTGAAGCTGGTTCCTTGTCAATATTTAAGAGTAGGTTAGATTTGGCCCTTGTGGCTAAGGAGATCAAGGGGTATGGGGAGAAGGCAGGAACCGGGTACTGATCAGGCATGATCATATTGAATGGCAGTGTAGGCTTGAAGGGCCAAATGGCCTACTCCTGCACCTATTTTTTCTATGTTTAACCATAGTCCTAAGCTACTTGGTCTCCTTATGACAACTGCTTCATTTCTGGAATCAACCTGGTGAACCTCCTGCAAAACCAAATACCCTTTCTCAGGCGAAACACTATCAATTACTCCAAAATACTGGAGTTGCTGGACAACGAGCTTTCATTACCATAAAACTGGACACATGCCTTTGTTCTGGGCCCAATTCCAGGACTTGTACTGAGGGAGGGACTTGGGGGTAACTGCCTTATTAGGGGATTCCAGGAGGAGTTTCAGAGGGCAGGTGGGCCAGCTCTACATACGAATACAGTGCCAGTGGCATAGTAACAGCATACACTGGTGTATCGCCACATCAAGGAGACCAGAACTGCACACAGAACTCCAGGTGTGGCCTCACCAGTACCCTGCACAGTTGGAGTAGAATTCGTCTGCTCTTAAATTCAATCCCTCAGGCAACGAAGGCTAACATCCGATTTGCCTTCTTGATTACCTGTTGCACCGACAAACTAACATTTTGTGATTCATGTACAAGCACTCCCAGGACTCAATCTTTCACCATATAAATAATAGTCTGTTCTGCTATTTTTCTTTCCAAGTGGATGACCTCATATTTGTTGACATTCTACTCGATCTGTCAGAACCATGCCCACTCACTTAACCTACCTACTGCATATCATATAAATAGTGTTTCAGGTTTTTTTTAAACTTGTTGGCATAACAGTTCATAAGAGAAAAGAATCAGAATTTACTTTGAAGTTAAGAAAGATGCTTTCTTGAAAGGGGAGGAGGGCGAAGTGAAAGAGGTTCAAATTTTTCCCAGGTGCTATGGCATACATTGGAAGAGAATAAAGGTGGGGAGGATTGAAAATGGTCACTTATAATTAGGTGACACAAAGGCAGTGTGGTAATGATTAAATTCTAAAGGGAGTAAAGCAGCTTTTGTTCACACTGTATAAGTAGCCTGAAAATGGATGTACAAAATGATGGGGTTCACTGGTTGAGATAGCACCAATGAAGACGAAAAGCCTGACATTATGGGATGAAAACCTTAGCATTCAGAGTTTTGGAATATATATGTAAAGAATTTATAAATTGGAAAGCAGTTCTCAAGGGTAGCGTGAGAGTGCAGAATGTGGCAGAGGTTTTTTTTAAATTTAGACATACAGCACAGTATAGGCCCACAAATTCATGCTGCCCAATTTACACCCCATTAACCTGCACCCCCCGATACGTTTTGAACAGTGAGAGGAAACCAGAGCACCTGGAGAAAGTCCTTGCAGTCACGGGAATTGCAGGATAGTGTTCCAGTGCAGAATGGGGCAGAAGTTTTGTAGGATAATATTACCGTGCAAAGTGGGACAGAGGTTTTGTAGGGTTGTGTTACAGTGTAGAGTGGGGCAGAGGTTTGGAAGGGTGGTGTTACGATGCAGAATGGGGCAGAGGGTTTGTAGGGTGGTGCTATGGAGCAGAATGGGGCAGGGGTTTTGTTGGGTGGTGTAACGATGCAGAATGGGGTAGAGGGTTTGTAGGATGGTGTTACAGTGCAGAGTGGGACAGAGGTTTTGTAGGGTGGTATAACAGTGCAGAGTGGGACAGATGGTTTGTAGGGTGGTGTTATGGTGCAGAGTGGGGCAGAGGATTTGTAGGATGGTGTTACAGTGCAGAGTGGAACAGAGGTTTTGTAGGGTGGTGTAACAGTGCAGAGTGGGACAGATGGTTTGTCGGGTGGTGTTACGGTGCAGAATGGGGCAGATGGTTTGTAGGGTGGTGTTACAGTGCAAAGTGGGACAGATGGTTTGTAGGGTGGTGTTACATAGAAACATAGAAACATAGAAGATAGGAGCAGGAGTAGGTCATTCGACCCTTCGAGCCTGCTCCGCCATTCAACGAGATCATGGCTGATCTTAAAGTTCAGTACCCCGTCCCCGCCTTCTCTCCGTAACCTTTAATACCCTTATACTGAAGAAATATATCTAATTCCCTCTTAAATATATTTAATGGACCTGCCTCTACTGCCCTCTGTGGCAATGAATTCCACAGATTCACCACCCTCTGGGTAAAGAAATTCCTCCTCATCTCGGTCCTAAATGGTTTGCCTATTATCCTCAAACCATGGCCCCGGGTTCTGGATTTTCCCATCATTGGAAACATCCCATCTGCATCCATTCTGTCCAGTCCTGCCAGAATTTTATCTGTCTCTATGAGATCCCCTCTCAATCTTCTAAACTCCAGTGAGTACAATCCCAATTTGCGCAATCTTTCCTCATAAGTCATTCCTGCCATTCCAGGTATCAGCCTGGTGAATCGCCTCTGCACTCCCTCCATTGCAAGAACATCCTTCCTTAGATAAGGTGACCAAAACTGCACACAATACTCCAGGTGGGGTCTCACCAAGGCCCTGTACAGCTGCAGTAAGGTATCCTTGTTCCTATACTCAAAACAACATACCATTTGCCTTTTTAACCGCCTGCTGTACCTGCATGCTCGCCTTCAGAGACTGATGTACAAGTACCCCTAGGTCTCTTTGCACTTCCCCATCTCTTAATCTATTGCCATTCAAATAGTAATCTGCCCTCCGGTTTGTATTACCAAAGTGGATAACCTCACATTTATCCACATTGTAGTGCATTTGCCATGTATCTGCCCAGTCCCTCAATTTATCCAAATCACTCTGGAGCTTCCTGACCCCCTCTTCCGTGCACACAAGCCCTCCTAGCTTAGTGTCATCTGCAAATTTTAAAATATTACATCCAATCCCCTCATCCAGATCATTAATGTAAATTGTGAACAGCTGAGGTCCCAGTACAGATCCCTGTGGCACCCCACTGGTCACCGCCTGCCACTCAGAAAATGAGACATTTATCCCAACTCTCTGTCTACCTGCCAGCCAGTTCTCAATCCACATCAATACTTTGCCCCCAGTCCCATGAGCCTTGATTTTGGAAGCCAGTCGTTTATGCGGGACCTTATCGAAGGTGCAGAGTGGGAAAGATGGTTTGTAGGGTGGTGTTATGGTGCAGAGTGGGACAGATGGTTTGTCGGGTGGTGTTATGGTGCAGAGTGAGACAGATGGTTTGTCGGGTGGTGTTACGGTGCAGAGTGAGACAGATGGTTTGTCGGGTGGTGTTACGGTGCAGAATGAGGCTGAGGTTTTGTTGGGTGGTGTAATGGTACAGAAAGGGACAGAGGGTTTGTAGGGTGTTGTTATGGTGCAGAGTGGGGCAGAGATATTATAGGGTGGTGTAACGGTGTAGAATGGGACAGATGGTTTGTAGTGTAGTGTTACGATGCAGAGTGGGGCAGAGGTTTTGTAGGGTGGTGTTACGGTGCAGAATGGGGCAGAGGTTTTTTGGGGTGGTGTAACGCTGCAGAGTGGGACAGAAGGTTTGTAGGGTGGTGTTACGGTGCAGAATGGGACAGATGGTTTGTAGGGTGGTGTTACAGAGCAGAATGGGAAAGATGGTTTGTAGGGTGGTGTTACAGAGCAGAATGGGAAAGATGGTTTGTAGGGTGGTGTTACGGTGCAGAGTGGGGCAGAGATATTATAGGGTGGTGTAACGGTGTAGAATGGGACAGATGGTTTGTAGTGTAGTGTTACGATGCAGAGTGGGGCAGAGGTTTTGTAGGGTGGTGTTACGGTGCAGAATGGGGCAGAGGTTTTTTGGGGTGGTGTAACGCTGCAGAGTGGGACAGAAGGTTTGTAGGGTGGTGTTACGGTGCAGAATGGGACAGATGGTTTGTAGGGTGGTGTTACGGTGCAGAATGGGGCAGGTCTTGGTATGTTTTCTTCTGCATAAAAGGCAAAGGAAAGGTGTTGTTGCTGAATGTAGAACCCTTTGTCCCTATAGCTTTCCTCCCTGTAGGATAGTCGGTTCTATAGATGTAAGACATCATCATTGCGGCCCATCCCTTTGCGAATGAAGATGTACACGGTGCCTTGTAGTTCTTCTGCCCTCAGACATTTTTGTAGTTGTTGGCACATTGTGATGTGTCACTACGAATCACGAAACACCATGCAGTGCAATTTTTTGTGTGGCCCTCCCAGTCTGTATGGTTGACATGGAATGACTGGAGATCACGCTTGATTACGTCTTTGTAGCAAAGATGTGGGCAGCCAACAGGGTGGGGAGCATCTGGTAGCCCATCGTAGAGGACCTTTGGGCAGACGGCCATCCTCGATACGGACAATATAGCCAGCCCACCGGAGGTGGGGAGCGCAGATGATTGAGTAGAGGTCTGTACCTCCAGTTTTTTTTCCAGGACTTGGATGTTTGTGACTCTGTCGTGCCATGAGTAGCCTAGGATGGATCTGAGGCAGCGGAAATGGAATGTGTTAAGGCAATGTTCTTGCTTTCTGTTTGTGACCCAGGATTCCCAGCCATAGAGAAGAGTACTCAGCAAGCAGGCCTCGTAGACTCGGATCTTCAACTTGGTGGAGAAGTGGCAGTTATCCCACACGCGGGCACGGAGGCATCCGAAGGTAGTGGATGCTTTTCCCAGGCATGTGTCCAGTTCTGCTTCAAGTGAGTTCATTGTTGTCATGGTGGAGCCCAAGTAGCAGAATTTCTCTACGTTGGCGAGCACTGACCCATTGATGGTAATTGATGGAGTGTTGTGGGTTTGTCGGCTAAAGACGACTGTCTTACCCAGGCTGATTTTCAGACCAAATTCAGCGCAGGCAGATGCAAATGCGTCACACAATGCTTGCAGCTCTGGCTGGGAGTGAGCCACAAAGGCAGTTCTCGAATTTTAACTCTTCTGATTTTGGTTTTGGCTCAGAGTCGTGACAGATTTAAAAGTTTTCCGGAGCTCCTTGAGTGCAGGGCTATGCCTGAAGCCTCTGGAAAGGCATGGTGCAGAAGAGCAGAGAAGAAAATGCCAAACAGAACTGGAGTGAGTACGCAGCCCTGTTTTACATTGCAGCGGATTGGGAACTCTTCTGATCTCGAGCTGTCGAATTGGACAGTGGCCTGCATGTTGTTGGGAAACTGGACGATGGTGGACAGTAGTGTGTCAGGGCAGCCAAGATGTTTTAAGACATGGAATAGGCCTGAGCAACTAACATAATCAAATACCTTTGTGAGGTTGATGAAGCACAAATAGAGGGGTTTGGGTTGTTCAATGCATCTCTCTTGCAGTTGGCAGAAAGTGAAGACCATATTGATAGTTGATCGAGATGGTTGAAAGCCACATTGACTTTCAGGCAGTATTTTGTTGGTGATGGTTTGCAGGCGGGGGAGGATTGAACGACAGAGTATCTTACCTAAATGGCTGTGCAATGAGATGCCACGGTAGTCGTTGCAGTCTTGGCGGTCACCTTTGTTGTTGTAGAGGGTCACAATATTCGCATCCCGCAGATCTTTGGGGATGCAGTGGTGAAGCTAGCATGTTTTGAGTAATGTGTGCTCGGAGACAAGCTTGGCTTTGCCGCCAAGCTTCAAGATCTCAGAGGGGATACCATCAATTCCAGGTAATTTGTTATTTTTCATGCAGTGGACCTACTTTTTTGACATCAGTGATGGTAAATTCAGATGTAAGACAGCAACATTTTTTTGGTCCAGTGGGAATTGGTTTTTAAAAAAAAGTGACATGGTTATGATTAAGGTTAACAGAGTTAGGACTAGTTGCAATTACAAGTTGGTTATTGTTTATCAGAATTCCCTAGTCCACATACGAAGGAAAGCAACCCATGAAAATCCATTCATTGTACTGCACTGTAACTGGCAAGTAAACCGGAGGCCAAGCGAGAACACTGGCTTTCAGTCATCTCATTTGGTGTTAATGCCAGATTCACTGCACCCGTTAGATCAGAGGAATGTGAATGAGCCCTTTGAGCCAAGTGCTTCCTCCCTTGTCACAGAAAGGTCTAATTGGAAGACAATCTAGAGAGCAAATGCATGTTTTTTTTTAAGCATGGCTGTAACCTAGTAACAACCCAATCCCCATTCATTGGCTATTTAGTGATGGGGAGTGGGGAGGGGGAGGAGGAGAGTGGGGGAAGCTGTCAGTCAGTGATGTATGAACAAAAGAGATATAATTCAAGGTGAAAAGGCCATTGGGATACTTGGCTTCCTGTGATACAAAGTGGGCTAACGATGCATTGGAGGAGAGTCATACCCTTCCCCAGACAGAGTTGCAAAGTGAACTGAAGTTAATCACGCTTTATTTTATTTATCAAAGTTAAGGGTTGGGAATTGTTGTTGGACAGTTTTGGTCAATGCAGCAATAGGGAGGAAACAGCTCTAGGGAAGGTGCCAAACAATGTCCTTATCATTGATCCGTTGTTTAGTCAGTGGCTCTTGCAACTTTACTGGAGTCTCAGGACCATGAGTGCAGTGTAATTGAAAGTCCAGGTCTTCAAGCAAAGAGCTTGAGCTGTTGCAAGGGTACATTTGTTCCCAGTACACAGAGGATATTTGTTGAACCCTACAAGGGCAGAATATTGAGCACATAGCATAAGGTGCACCTGTAGGCAATGTAAGTGTGACCTGAAATTGATTAGTAATTAGCCTAAAGAGGGTTTAGGACAACACAAGCCTGTGGTGATCTGCTGGAGCGAGTGATGAGTTAAAAGGATGGTCATGAGGCAAAGAAAGACCTGCAGAAGAGCAGAGAGACAAGATCAAGTTCAAGTTGACGATCATTGTACAACCCAAGTACAACCCAAAGTAATGACGATCTCCGGTCCTCAGTGCAAAAATATACAAGCACACAACCCGACATGCAAACAATACATCTCTAGTACATTTATACAGGTATAAAAATGAATAAAGATTGTTAAATAAATGGTAGAGTCTCGGAGGGATTGTTTGAGCAGTTCTTCAGCATTCTCACTGCTTGTGGAAAGAAGCTATTTCTCAACTCTGTTCTGGCTCTGATGCTCCTCTCACACCTCAAGTTGTTCCTCTCACACCATTTCATGAGATTTTCCACCTCTTCTCTGTATAGTGTGACTTATCGTTGCTACTGATGAGACCAACTACTGCCATGTCATCTGCAAATTGATAATGCTATTGGATCTGGATCCGACGTTGCAGTAATAGGAGTGGGCTGAGCACACGGCTCTGAGGTGCACCAGTGCTCAGCGAGTCAGAGATCGACGCTCTGCTGCTGACATAGTCAGATTGTGGTCTTTCCATTGGGAAGTCCAGTTTCAGAGAGGATTGGTGCTGAGTCCCAGCGAGGACAGCTTCTCCACCAATCTCTGGGGAATGATTGTATTGAATGCTAAGCTGAAGTCGATGCACTGTGGCCTGGCGCTATGTGACATTGTTCTCCATGTGGGTCAGGACGGAGTGGAGGGACAATGATATAGCATTATCAGTGGATCGGACTTGGGAATTGTATTGTTAAGTCTTGTTACTACATGAATAAAAGTTCCTTTTGTGTACTGGAGAAACTGAGTATAGTCTGAAGTTTCATTAGTTAATGTACACAGTCAAAAGAACAGAGACAAGACACATATGACTTGATAGAGTGAGATCTAAAACTCAAGTGGTTTATTCACATAGCACATGGACCAAGCGGTGGCCAAGGCACATTTCAAGGTGGTTCAGTCATAGCCGTACGGAGCTTGCATTTTACCATATATGGTTATAGTGGACATTCCTTGGTGACTAATTATGTAACAGATCATTAACATAAAACAATTAGGTTAATGATTTATCATAATTGCATAGTTATGAGATACTAGTCACCACCCACATGGTTGACTTGTGACCATCTGATACATTCATGGTAGAATATTTCTGTCATTGCATTGATTCTCTGTTAATTATAACCCAACACGAGTGGTGAAAAGCTTCTCTTATCACACCTACAATGATCTATTGTGAAAGAAATCGGTCAGCATCCTATTTTATTGAATCAATATTGTCAGCTTTCACCTTCCACATGAAACACTTCTGTATATTAGACATTTGCTCTTTACACAGTTGTGCTGACCTTACACATAATGAAACAGAGGCTCAAGAGTATTGGATGTGGGGTAGGTTCATTGGTCACTATTCAGGTTGAACCCTTTACAGTCCAATGAGGCAGTCAGAAAGAAAGCAGAGAGCATAAAAGCTGCACTCAGATCTACAAATGAGATGAACAGAATATAGTTATAATAAATTATTGCTTCCTTTGAGTAATGATTGACAAAGTTACAAACAACATGGGCAAGAGTGGAAGAAGTCCTCTTGAAATCAGGGGAAGACGAATCAGTCCTTATCGAAGGGTCACCAGTGGAAAGAGGGAAGAACTTCAAGTTCCTGGGAGCCATCACTTCCAAGGATCGGTTCATGTTGACACAATCGCAAACAAGGCTTGCCAGCAGCCATACTTCATGAGGAGTTTGAGGAGATTTGGTATGTCACCAAAGACTCCCAAATTTCTACAGGTGTACTGTGGAGAGCATTCTGACACTGTCTGGTATGGAAGTGCCAATGTATAGAACAAGGAAAAACCAATTTGCTCGGGGGGGCATGCTTGCTGAACAAAGGCTCAGTGTGGAGCCTGACCACCGAGGCCCTCAAAGCAAGCAATCGATCATCAGCTCCCCACAATGGTGGGCCCTGCCCATTGCCCCAGTGACCATTGTGGACATCTACAAGAGTCAGGGTCTTAAGAAAGCAACCTCTATCCTTGGAGATCCTCACTACCCAGGCCATGCCCTCTTCTCACTGTCGCCATCAAGAAGGTACAGAAGCATGAAGACTAACACAAGGACATCTTCTTCCCCTCTGTCATCAGATCTCTGAGTGGCCATTTAACCACAGTCACTACCTCATATTCTTTTATTTTTTCACTAAAACAACATATTTTGTGACCTGCTCGTGACAATAAAGTCTGATTCTGAACTGATTGCTTTATAGAAATGAATTGGAAGCCTGGTGATGCTATCCACCAGGCAAAATGAGAACCGAGCAGTGCGAACCTGGAGGTTCGTATGGCTGTTGTGAAGGAGTTGGTGGATGCTGGCCAGGTACGGTAAATAGAGAAGATCCTATTTTCAGAGAAAGGGGTAAAATAAGGAGAGGCATTTACAGAGCCAGCCATAGTGTGTTTCAGTAAGTAAAAGAATGGCACCATTAAAACAATAGGAGTGAAGCCTATGAAAATGTCGACACAGATTCCAAAGGTTAAAATTGAATCTGACCAAATTCATTGATGTCCAAATGAGAAAAAAGCCAAACAGACTGGGCAGATGGCAGCAGGTCCTGGGTGAGAATAAAGAAGAGTCACTGTATACGAAGAGACATGTCACTTTGGGGTCAGAAGGTCGCAAGTAAGGCCTTTGGAAGAAATCAAAAACTGATGGAAAAAAATGCCATTGACACAGAATAGACTTGCACCATTTACAATGAATAATCAGTTATTTGATATTTTGTTTTCCAAAGGAATTAAGGAAATAATGGACTGTTTTGAAGAGGGAAATCTCATTGCATTTGATCAATTAAAAAATTGATACAGAATAATACAATATTTTGTTATTATCAAATAAAGGCACTTTTGCATGACAAATTAGGTCTAATGATGTTACTGCCTGAAAGGAGTGAAATAGAAATTTTGATTGGTAATAAATCCGTTTTAAAAAAAATTATTTCAACTATTATTGGAAAAATGGAATACGAAAGCAAAGAATTCATAGATCTCGGCAGAGGTACAAGATGGATTTAAATACAGTGCAACTCTGATTATCCAAAATTGGATTCTGAGAAATCCTCATTTATCCAAAATTTTCCCAGTGGCGGCAGCAGGAACCTCGGGCTTCCGGGCAGGAGCGGGACCTTCGGGCTCCTTGTACAAGCAGGACCTCGGTGGGGAAGTGTCGATGATCGGCAGTGCCCAGTATTTTATTTTTGGTGAGAATTAAATTTTAATGCTTAAAAAGCCTTCCCTTGCTGTTTGATGTTTGAACACTGTTAGAAGTGATTTGCTGTTGCTACTGGACTGTTTTTTTTTTAAATGACCAGTTCTCTGAAAAACTGTTTATCCGAAATAGGCCCGGTCCCGACCATTTTGGATAATCTGAGTTCTACTGTATTAGTATTGGGGAGAACTTCATCATAATAGCAGGACAAATACAGTAAATGTTAGATATAGATAAGTAAAATATAATTTTTTACATCAGCTGTATCTTACCCCACTGAAACTAAATAGACTAAAATCAGATTTATCAGACAAATGTTTTGGGTGTGATCAAGAGCAAGGTATTTTCTTACACTCCACTTGGTCATGTTCAAAATTAAGACCATTCTGAATGGAATTAGGGGCATTTTTCAGAACAGGTGACAAGAGTTAAATTTCCTCAAAATTCTATGCTTTTCCTGTAAGGTAATGTATCAGGGATAAGACCAAAAAAAATAAACTTGTTTCAAAAAGAATATGTGAAAATTCGTTAGCAGTTGCAAGAAAATGTATACAGTGACATGGAAATCGGATACATTTGGGATTGGATAGATGTCTTGCTGAAATTTGTAGTTGTGTACCTCTCAAAGATTACATATAATTTAAGAAATATGATTTTTTCTTGAAGGTTTGGTGCCCATACTTATAACATAACAATTACAGCACAGAAACAGGCCATTAGGCCCTTCTAGTCCGCACCGAACCAAACACCCCTTTCTAGTCCCACCTCCCTGCACAATGCCCATAACCCTCCATCTTCTTCTCATCCATATACCTGTCCAACCTTTTCTTAAATAATACAATTGACTCCGCTGCCACTATTTCTCCCGGAAGATCATTCCACACGGCTACCACTCTCTGAGTAAAGAAGTTCCCCCTCATGTTACCTCTAAACCTCTGCCCCTTAATTCTTAACTCATGTCCTCTTGTTTTAATCTTTCCTCCTCTTAACGGAAATAGTCTATCCACATCCATTCTGTCTATCCCTTTCATAATCTTAAATACTTCTATCAAATCCCCTCTCAACCTTCTACGCTCCAAAGAATAAAGACCCAATCTGTCCAATCTCTCCCCATACTCCAGATGCTTAAACCCAGGCAACATTCTGGTAAACCTTCTCTGCACTCTCTCCACTCTGTTTATATCCTTCCTATAATTAGGCGACCAGAACTGCACACAGAACTCCAAATTAGGCCGCACCAACGTCTTATACAATCTCAACATCACCTCCCAACTCCTATATTCCATGCAATGATTGATAAAGGCCAGCATACTAAAAGCCTTCTTCACCACCCTATTCACGTGAGTTTCTACCTTCAGGGAACGATGTACCATTACTCCTAAATCTTTCTGCTCTTCTGTATTCCTCAATGCTCTCCCATTTACCACGTATGTCCTATTCTGATTCTTCTTACCAAAATGAAGCACCTCACACTTATCAGCATTAAATTCCATCTGCCATTTTTCAGCCCACTTTTCTAAGCAGCCCAAATCCCTCTGCAATCCTTGAAAACCTTCTTCATTATAAATTGTAGGTATTAATTTATAAGTTATCCCCTAGACCTTTGAACACCTTATCAACTCCTTGGAGTTAATCTATTGATATATGATTAAAATGTTAAGGTACAAGTTCAATGAAACTATGGGAATTTTAATAACCAGGTGTGTTCTCGTTTTTATTTCTTTTAACTTTCTTTTCTTGTACTTTTTTAAGTTTTTCTTTTCTTTTTGGGATTATATTTGGGTGGGAGGGACATAATAGGACATATTTTAGTTGTGGTATATGATTGATATTCTGTAGTTGGATTAATACACGTGGAATTTAATTTTAAAAAATGTTTTTAATTCACGGAAAATGCATGGAGGAGAAGGCAATTCATCCCTTCGTTTGTGCCACCAATCAATCCGATCATGGCTGATCAACCCCAATTCCCTATTTTTGATTTTTCTTCATACCCCAAAGTCTCTTTAGCTACAAAGGCTACATTCAACTCCCTTTTGAATATATCTAATGAACTGGCCTCATCAACTTTCTGCGTTAGCGAGTTCCACAAGTGCACAACTCTCTGAGTGAAGAAGTTTCACATCATTCTCAATCCTAAGTGACTTTCGCCTTGTCCTTAGATTGCGACCCTTTGATTTTAACTTCCCCAACATGAAGAACATTCTTCCTCCATCTAACATGTGTGGTCCTGCCGGAATTTTTTATGGCTCAATGAGATCTTTCATTCTACTAAACTATAACAAGTATAAATCTAGTCCACCCAGTCTTGCTTCATATGTCAGTCCTGCCATCCCAGGAATTAGTATGGTGAACATTCACTGCACACCCTGGACCAGTTTTCCACTTCTAATAATTAGAACAGAGAGTACGCCCATTCAGCCCATCAAAGACCGCACATTCCAATCTCATTTCTCCTCCTTATTCTCTTGAACTACTGACTTGCTCTCTTTTTTCTTGCCCATCACCTTCCCTCTACTTCTTGCACCACTAATATACTCCAAGGGGAAATTTACAGAGCCCATCTAACCTACCAGCTTGTGTTTGGGCTGTGGCTGGAAAAACTGGAAATCCCCATAGTCGTAGAGAGAACATGCAAACTCCACGCAGGTGGCACCCACGGTGTTGCCTTTATCCTGCAATATTCCCATTATCCAAAAATAGAATCTTTGTAAAACACGTAGGATTTGTTCATCGCATGAACATTGCAAAATAATGCATGACGGAGCAAGATGCCCACACCATACAAGGGATGTTCGTTTAACTTCTTCCCCAATGACATGCAGGAACTCTGTATCAAACACTTCCCCAGTAAAGACAGAATTGAAGTGTCGCTTTGTCAAAAGTGTGGGACAACCTCACAAACCTACTCAAACTTAATGTTGAGTTTGGGGTTCTATGTGGCCTGTCATTTCTGTCACCCATTCATCAATACTTTCACATACCTAAAATGCCAGTCTTATCTCAACTGAAGTTTCTTCGTGCTTTTATCAGCTTGAACAGGAGTTGCTCGGTTCGTCAAAGTACAGCTAACTCGATTTGTTAATGGAGCTGATTAATATGCCCATTGTCATCAAATCAAACATTTTTTTCAGGCGCCCAGTGTTAAACAAGACATTTGCCATCAGTGCCATGTGCAGGTTTCACGTAGGATGGAGTTTATTATTCTCTGTTTGTTCCTGGCACGGAACAGGTTTTATATGGAGTATGTTATAAACAGATAAGGTGAATGTTTTTTGCAAGGACCAAGTGTGCTAGACGTGAGATAAGAAGAGGATGGGAAATGTAATATAGGCTTGTGAGTGTTGGATATTAGATAGGTTGATTGGCCAATGCCATTTACCCTGGTGTAGGTGAATGGCGGAGAATAGGGAGGGAGCAAGGGACGAAACAGGAGGGAAAATATAAGTAGGAGTTGTGTAAATAGGTGGCGCAGACATGGTGGGTGAAGAGCCTGTAACCTTCTTGGAGAATAACAACTGTCCTGCATAAATGGAAACTACAGTAACTGATTACCATATTTGATGGCATATAGGACTGCCCCTTTTATCCCCCCCCCTGATAAAAATCACCTGAAAAACCACCCTGGGTCTGATAAGCAAAGGTGACATTTTAGTGCCACCATGTTGGGCTCTGAAATACAAAATGTTCAAACTACTCACCCAGCTTCTAGAAACCCAGGGAGGTGCTGCGGCTGTCCAGGAATTGAGCCCGCAGCTTCACGGAACACCTTCCCTCGAGTGGCCCATGCTTTCTGGAGCTGCCGCTGCTCACTTCCTCCATGAGAAGGCCGACCACAGTGGCCCCCGCCAGCAGACCAATGACCATGCTTGTAGTGCACAATGATGGCTTGACAAGCACGGCCCTCCCTGGCAAATTGAATGAAGCGTGGTGGCAGGTGCTCGACAGGCCACTCACTCACTGCCACCCCCTCCCCCTGTGCCTCATTCAATTTACTCGGGGGGCCATGCACATCGAACAAAGGGTCAGTGGGGGGCCATGCACATCGTACAAAGGGTCAGTATGGAGCCTAATCACTGAGGCCCAGCTCTCCCCTTGAAGCAAGCGATCGATCATCTGGTGGTCTGTCAATCAATTGGTATTTTGGCGGGGAGGGGAAGTGGCCTGAGCCTCGGCGTGTGGTGGACAGGAGGATGTGTTACTGCTGTTGCTCATGTGCGAGGAGGCTTCAGCATCTTGTCCATGCAAGGCTAGAGGGTTTTCATCAAGGTGAGTGAAGGGACACACACACGCGTTATCTACAAGGGGTCTTGCAGGAGGAACCCGTTCGCCAATTTACTGGGAACCCGTAAATAGACTAAAACAATTTTTTCCTAAAATTTCATGCTAAATATGGGGGGGGTGTCTTATATGCCATCAAATATGGTAAATGATTCGTTAAATATGAAGTTTTGCGAAGTTGAACAGTAACTCTCACTGTGAATAATTTGTGATTGTGCAGTAACAGTGATTAACCATTATTCTTTTCCATAAAGCAAAGATCTGTAACTGTTATGTACATCTATTGGTCCAGATTTTGCAAAGAAACTAATAGTATTTATTCTTATAGCATTCACTGCAGTTAAGGATAAATCAGGCTGCAGGCTCTGGTGTGCTGAGTGAGGAAAAAGGTTTGGTAGGTCTCAAAGGCAAGGACCCTGGGCACACAGTTTTGATGAGGAAGGATTTTATTTACAAAAGGCAAGTGTGGGAAATGGTAACTGATGCAGCACTCATTCACGTACAACTGTGGGAAAGAAATAGCGGACAATTAATAACAAACATGGGGAAAATAGCGTGGAAACAAAACACTCTCTCTCTCTCAACTGGGCACATACATTGATCAAGAAAAAATCACTACAATGTCCCTCCACCCCTTGACTCTGATAGGAACGGCTCTATGCAAAAAGGGACACTAATTAAATGCTCCCAACTCTTTTAACAGTGCACATCTTACCAATAGTTTCTCCAGCGCCCTTCTACGTTTCTAGGCCTGGAGCGAAGCAGGGTGGTCCCAAGCTGGCAAAGAGAGAGAACAAAGAACACACAGCACCTTTACAGTGCTGGAGGGTCTAGCTCAGGTCATTAGCAGAGTAAAGTGGCTCAGTTCCAGGATGGTTAATCCAATTACAACAGCTAATGGCCCAAGGCCAAGTACAGGCAAGCTGGAGAGTCCAGTCCAGGTAATTTACATGGATTCAGTGGCAAGGTGTGCTCTAATGGGTTGGGAGGGACCAAACCTTGATTGGCAGCTGGTGTGCCTGACTAGGTAGGGGCCAGTGCTGTCACATGACAGCCACAACCCTTCCCAATATAGGTGTATTATTTTTTGTTCTTAATGGACATCTTATTCCACTTTCCGCACATAATTTGATGTTGAATTAGGTAGTGTAATTTATTGAACAATACACTGTGCAGCTGCCGAGAATGTGGGACCCCAGGAGACAAATACATGGACACTCGGTGTCTCTGAAGGCACTATCTTTTGCTTCTCTGCTCTTATTGTTGGGGAACTGGCCTATGCTACTGGCACCTCTTTGCATTGCTTTTACAGCAGGCAGAAGTTGACAAATTTTGTGTATTAATATATGACAATAAAAGGAATCTTGAAACTTTGGAGGAAAATTATGGAAGGAACATTTGTTTATCATTAGATTTTCACAATCTTGTGACTTGCCCTGGTTCGCCCACGTCTATGCGGAAGCCTAGAAAGAGCTCCACTGTTTCCAGTTCCTCAGAAGCCTGAGGAAATGTGTAATGTTACCTGATTCCCTTAACAAGTTCCACGGGTGCACCACTGAGAATGCTGAATAACCAAAGGAACTGCTCACAGAATTGGAACCAGAATTTATTGTCAAGGACAAGCCATGAAGTTCGGTGTTTGGTGGCAGCATCAATAGTGCAAACATTCATATTAAAACCATCTTACTTTTTTAACTATTAAAAAGAAAATAATAATAACAATTATAGTGAATGAAAAGTAAGGCAGCGTCTTTGGTTCATTGAATCAGGAATCTGATGGCAGCAGAGATGAAGCTGTCCTTGTGCTGTTGAGTGCTCATCATTAGGCTCCTGTACCTTTTTCTCCGATGGTAGCAGAGTGAAGAGGGCATGGCCTGGGTGGTGGGGGTCCTTGAGGATAGAGGCTGCCTTTTTTAAGACACCACCTCATGTAGATGTCCTCGATGGGGTGAAGTCTGGTACCTGTGATGTCGCAGGCCGAGTTAACAACCCTCTGGAGTTTATTCTTGTCCTAAGAGTTGGCGCCTCCATACCAGGCAGTGATGCAACCATCCAGAATGATCTCCATTGTACTCCTGTAGAAGTTTACTAGAGTCTTCGGTGACGTACCGAATCTAACCGTTTGTACAAAACAATATCAATTTATGTATATGAATGGATAAAATACTTGTTCTGCATATGCATTATTTGTCTGCTTGTGTGCTATGTCTGGTTGTGCGTCTGCATGTCTTGCACCCAAGACCAGAGAACACTGTTTCGTCGGGTTGTACTTGTACATTTAGATGACAATAAACATGAATTGACTTGAAAGCATCCTTTCAGGGTCATCAACTATGTGGTACGGGAACTGTTCTACCCAAGACCACAGGATGTGCAGAGGGCTGTGAACGGAGCTCTGTCCATCCCACACATCTCCCTCTCTCCTCCTCCCCCCAACCCATCCGCCTATAACTCCCGCTTTGGAAAAGCAACCCATCCCCGGCCACACTCACTTCACCCCTCCCCTGGCTCTCCCGTACAAGTGTGAGATCATGCACCACCAAATTCAAGGACTGTTTCATGCCATTATCATGGCATCAAGATGGTGAAATTATGTTATCTTTACTCTGTGCCAACTGATGTCTCTCCATAACTCCACTTTTGTACTGTTTATTGTTCTACTTTTATGAGATGTCTATTGGTCGCTCGCCAAAGAACATCGCTGACTGCATTTTTAACATCATGTGACAATAAACTTGAACTTGATGTCTGGGTATCCCAGAGAGCTTCACAGAAAAGAGTTCTAAAGTGTAACCATTCCTGCAGTTTGTGATCAATAAGCCTCACTCTTAAGAACAGGACTAATTTGACAAATTCTTATCAAAAACAAACAGTGAGAGTGATTCCATAGGAATTAAGACTTACCCTCCGTAATCACTGAATTGAGCTGTTTATTGTCAAGTGCACTGATTCAGTGTAAAGCTTTGTTTTGCATGCTATACAGGCAAGTCATCCCTTCCTTAATACAGCAGGTAGTGCATTAATAAAGTGAAGGTCCAGGGTGTAGCATTACAGTTAGTCCAAAAAGTGCAAGGTATAGTGTGACAGGACGAAGTGCAGTGTACAGAGAATGGTACAGTAGAACAATGCATAGGAATTGTCTTTTATCAGTGCTGAGTGATTCAAGGGTCTGATGACAGAAGTAAAGAAACTCCTTGAATACAAAGGTTTTATGTTTTCAATCTCATGGACCTTCTGCCCAACATTGGGGGAGAGAAGAATGTGTGCATGGGATGGGTCCTTTAAAGCATTGGCAGTTTTACCGAGACAAAAGACAGTATAGACAGTGTCGCTGGAGGGGAGAGTGGTTTGTCTGATAACCTGAACTGTGTTTCTTGTGGGTTTGGGCAGAGCAAACTCCCGTACAAATCTATGATGCATCTTGACAGGATACTTTCTATGACTGTAGTTGTGCTTGTCTTCAAGAAACATTGACTGTATTTACATGGACTAAACCTTACTCTTCATAACCTGCCTCCAGAGTAACACCATGAGTATTCCTCACCCTACTTATAAACTATGATTGTGGAGTTACATAGAAAGTAATGGCTAATCTTCAACAAACAGTTACTGTTCTTCCCTTGACTGGCTTTAAACTTTGATAAACGGTAATTGTAATGAACAAGCCTTAACCAATTTGACAATGACTTACTTTGTTTTCCTGATATTATTGAGGGATCCTGGTCATCCGAGAGACCCCATGCTGTTCCCGTTATAGTGTTATGGGATCATGTGAAAGGGAAAAGGGAGTCTGCATTTCACAGCTGATCCTAAAGACATCAGCCATAACATGGGGGCAGGAGTCACTGATTTTCTGCCTGTGTAATCCCACCCTCTAACCTTTTCCTGGATTCCCCTGCAGGAGTGGAGTGAGAAGCTCGCCCGACTAGCACAGATGAGGGCGAGCAGTTGCCCGAGAAGTCAGCAGGACCAACGGGTTCAGGCGATGGAGGAGGAGGAGGAGGAGATCGGCTGGAATTATCACATCATCGTGGATGGGAGAGTGTCCGTCTCGGATGTCATCGACCTGTGGTTCAGAGAGGCTCAGAATTACCACTACCACACAGGGCATTGCAAGTACAATGCTTCTTGTCAGCATTATACACAGGTGGGTGCCGAGAAACACATTTTTTACAGAGGAGCACACAGGCTGGGATTTTTCTCCATGAACACTTTACCATCAATTGCTTTCAATGCATCAATGTCACTTGTATTCTCTCCTTAAACAATGCATTCATGACCCATTTGAGAGTGTTTTGGTGTGTCCAGTGGCACCCAGCTTCACTGTGTCCCTTGGAATGTATTCCTGCAGCTTGGAATGTGTCAGTGTGCTGCTTCCCTGACCGATAAGAAATGATATGAGACACTTTTTAAATCTTACACGGAAGTCCAACGTACAGATGTGCCAAAATTATTTTTTGTTGCAGCCATACAGATACGCCAACTACACTCGTATAAAAACTTGCCTCGACATGCCAAGACACAGAGATAATAAATGAAAGGATAGATAAATAAATATTTACTCCTGCAATTAGCTCAAGAAACAAGTGACATTTCAATTATGCAGTTTAATCTTTTGGGTAGTTTGCCTGTTGGACCATTACCACACACTGTGGTAATGTTGGTGGATGTTGGAAATCTGCTCCTTGTTACATTGACCGAAACTGTCAAACCGTTTCTGCTCTTGGATGATGTCATGTGCTAGCTGTTGCATCGTGCTACTTAGAACCATAGAATGCTACAGCACAGAAAACAGGCCACTCAGCTCTTCTAGTCTTTGCAAACCACTATTTTGCTAGACCCACTGACCTGCTCCCAGTCCATAACCCTTCTGACCTCTCCAATCATGTATCTATCCAATCTTTTTTTAAAACTCAAGATTGAACCCGGATTCACCACATCAGATGGCAGCTCATTCCACACTCCCACCACTCTGAGTGAAGAAGTTTGCCCTAATGTTCCCCCTGCACTTTTCATCTTAAAACTATGGCCCTTCATATTTATCTCCCCCAATCTTAGTGGGAAAGCCTACTCGCATCCACTCTATCTATACCTCTCATAATCTTATAAACCTCTCCTCATTCTTCTTCACTCCAAGGAATAAAGTCCGATCCTGTTTAATCTTTCCCTGTCATCCTCTCTACCTGATGCCAACCCCTGGCCTCTTTGCCATGCACCCCTGCCTCCATCTCCGTCACACTTGGTGTTCAGCGGGTGAGGGTGATGAGGTTGAGTGACCCCTCCCTCCTAACTCCTGGTGTTTATTTCACAGCTGGTCTGGGCCACTTCGAGCAAGGTGGGATGTGGGAAGCACTCTTGCATTCATAACGAAGAACGGACGGTGATTGTCGTCTGTGCCTATTCTCCAGGGTAAGCACATATTTACCATGGAGCAGCACATTCATGTGGGACATGGGAGGATTGAAATGTGGCATCTTGCCTCCAGTACCCCCACCTCCACTTCCCCATCATTGGTCATGATACACCTATCCTCACGTTGTCCCTCCATGGAAATAGATGGATTCTTCAGGCTCTAGTTGGTTGATTCCCAGTTGTCATTAAAACTGCTTTCTCCCATATGTTGTAATATATTTACAACAGATGAAACTATTCAGAGAATTCCGTATTTTTTGTTATAGCCTTATTTTTCTAGTAGCCTTCGCATACCAAGCAAGATTATTTTTATTTTCTAGCACTGGGGTCTGGCAAAGCATTGTAAATTTCTGGATCACTTCTAGAAGGTTGGAGGTCCAGTTAATGAATGATCTAATTATTTTCCCAATTTCTAATAAGATAAAGGAAGTAGGCCATTCAGCCCATCATCTGCCCTGCCATCCCATCATTAGCTGATCCATTCTCCCACTCAGCCCACTCCCTGTCTTCTCCCCATAACCTTTGATACCCTAACTATTCAGATATCTGCCTTAAGTACACCCAATGACTTGGCCTCCACAGTCACCCAAATTCTAGAGGTTCACCACTCTTTGGTGAAAGAAATTCCTCTGCATCTGTTTTAAATGACCACTCTTCAATCCTGAAGTTGTGCCTCTTGTCTTAGACTTCCCCCACCATGGGAAGCAACTTTGCCACATCTACTCTGTCCAGGCCTTTCTCCCGAAAATGGTACAACGAGGTTCCCCCTCAAGGAATACATTCCAAGAGATGTCAAACGTTTCTCGTATGTTAATCGCTTCATTCCAGGAATCATTCTTGTGAATCTTCTCTGAACCCTCTCCAATGCCAGCACATCCTTTCTTAAATAAGGAGCCCAAGTTTCTTTAATTAATGTAATTAACGGGAGCAGTTAGGGCAGACCAGTTGTAGGATGTGGGAGGTCAGGGGCAGCACATTTGTTCCTGATGACTACACCTGCAAAAAGTGCATCCAGCTGCAGCTCCTAAAAAACTGATTTAGGGACCTGGAACTGGAGTTGGATGAACTGTGGATCTTAAGGGAGGCAGAGGTAGTAACAGACGAGTTTCAGGGAGGCAGTCACCCCTAGAGGTCAGGAGACAGGTAACTGGGTGACTGTCAGGAGAGGGAAGGGGAAGAACCAGACAGTGCAGAGCTCCCCTGTGGCCATTTCCCTCAACAAGTATTCTGTTTTAGGTACTATTGCGGGGGGGGGGGGCGGGGGGGAAATGACCTACCAGGGAGAAGTTGAAAGTTGAGGTGGTCACATCTCCAGCACAGAGGCTTCCCCCCCTCCCCCCATCGGCTCAGAAGGGAAGGGGGGAGGAGAGAAGAGGAGGGCAATGGTGATTGGGGACTCGTTGGTTAGACAAGTGGACAGTAGGTTCTGTGAATTATATTGAGACTCCTGAATAGTATGTTGTCTCCCAGTTGCCAGGGTCAGGGACATCTCTGATTGAGTTCATAGCATTCTGGAAGGGGAGGGGGAGCAGCTGGATTTTATGGTCTACGTTGGTACCAATGACAGAGATAGGAGTAGGGATGAAGTCTTGAAGAGGGAATATAGGGAGCTAGGACAGAAGTTTAAAAAGCAGGACCTCAAGGCTGGTAATCTCTGGATTGCTGACTGTGCCACATGCCAGTGAGGATAGGAACAGGAAGTTGTGGCAGATGAATGTGTGGCAGTCGATTTGGTGCAGGGGGCAGGGGTTCAGATTTCTGGATCATTGAGATCTCTTCTGGGGACAGGCTGCACCTGAACTGGAGGGGGACCAACATCCTGGCGGGCAGGTTTGCTGGGGAGGGTTTAAACTACTTTGACGGGGGGGTGGGAATCAGAATGTGAGGGCAGAGATTAGGGTAGAAGGACAAAAGCATGATGCTACGTGCTCTGAGTTGGTGAGGAAGAACAGGCAGGGGACAAAACATAAATGGAGCCAGTTAGAGGATTTGAAATGTGTCTATTTCAGTCCTAGGAGTATTATGAATAAAGGGATGAACTTAGACCATGGAACAGTATGTGGAACTACGATGTTGTGGCCGTTACTGAAACTTGGCTGGAGGAAGGGCAAGGTTGGCTGATGCAGGTACCAGGGTTTAGGAGTTTTAAAAAAGAATAGAATGAGAAATAGAAAGGGGGGAGGGGACGGGGTAGCATTACTGGTTAGGGATAGTATCATGGCTATAGAAAGGAAGGATGCTGTAGAGGAAGTGCCAACTGAGTCGGTGTGGGTAGAGGTCAGAACAGGAAGGATGCCATCAATGTGCTGGGAGTGGTCTATAGGCCCCAAATAGCCCTTGGACCTCTGAGGAGCAGATAAGTAGTTAGATTTTGGAATGGTGCAGAAATTGCAGGATTGTGTGATGGGAGACTTCAACTTCCCTAATATTCACTGGTACCTCCTGACTGCAAGAGGGATAGATAAGGCAGAATTTGTCAGGAGTGTCTAAGAAGGATTCCTGACACGGTATGCGGACCAGCCTATGAGAGGAGAGGCTATAGTGGATCTGGTTCTGGGGAATAAACCTGGACAGGTGGCGGACCTCATGGTGGAGGAGCATTTTGGTGAGAGTGACCACAACTCCCTTAGCTTCAAACAGCTATGGAAAAGGATATAAACAGTCAAACTGGGAAAGTGTTTAACTGGGGAAGGGTAAATTATGAAGGGATGAGGCAGGAACTAGCGAGAATAAATTGGAAACAAGATGTTCAAGGGTGAAAGCACAGAAGTAATGTGGAGGAAGTTTAGGAACCACTTGAGCAGGGTTCAAGATATGTTTGTCCCACTGAGACAAGGAAAAGATGGTGGGAAAAGAGATCTGTGGTTGATGAAATGGGTCAGACACAAGTCAAAAGGAAGAAGGAAACAGACATTAGATATAGGCACCAGGAAACAGGAAGGGCTCATGAGAAGTATATGCTATCCTGGAAGGAACTTAAGAAAAGACTTGGGAGAGCTCGAAGGGGGCATGAGAAGGCCTTGGCATGTAGAATTAAGAAGAACTCCCAAGGCCTTCTATTCATATGAGAAAAACAGAAGGACGTTGAGGATGAAGGTGGGGTAGCTAAATGATGAGGAAGGCATCATGTGCCTGGAGGTGGAGGAGGTTGGGAGGTCTTAAATGAATACTTTGCATCAGTATTCACAAGAGAAACTACCTTGATCATTGTGAGGTGGAAATTGAACAGGCCTGTGTGCTAGACAACGTGGAGATTAAGGAAGCAGAAGTGTTGGATCTTCTTAAAAACATCAAGATTGATAAATCCTGGGGACATCACGTGATGTAGAGGAGGAAGGAGGTGGCTTCCCGGAGCTCCCGGAAAATTATTAAATAAAAGGAAAAATGAAGTCGTCTACAAGAACCTAAATAGGAAGAAAAAGGAAGAACTTGCCTTTAAGGTAAAGATGTTGAAGAAAAATCAGCAATCACCGGCGATTTTGATCTCCCGGCGAGAAGAGTTTTTTAATGGAGGAGGCCTACATGCAAGAAGAAGCTGTGGTTTGTAGCCCATCCTGCCCCACACTCCCCGCCACCCCCCCCGCCTCATGCAGATAACCTGATTTCTAAGACGAACGGTGGAGCGTCTTCGGCGTTGGGGCCAAGAGATGCTTTGGAAGCAGGAGACTGAGCATGCGCACTGTTGTGCACATGCACGATGTGCAGGTTCACCAACAAAAAGCAAGAAGGAGGAGGAACTCTCTTTCAAAATGGCGATTTAGAGGAGGATCAAAGAATAGAAGAGGAAGATGAACTGGTAAATGTTAAATAAGAGACTAAGATTCTATTTTCATGTTTAAAGTTGATTAAAAACAACTTTTGTTTTAAAAAACACTTGTCTTGGTGAATGTCTATTGCTGCTGGGTTTTGGGGTCATTTGGGCTCATTACAGTGTTCCATTCTGGTCACCACATTATAGGAAGGATGTGGAAGGTATGGAGAGGGTACTGAGGAGATCTACCAGGATTTTGCCTGGATTGGTGAACAAGTCTTATGAGGCAAGGTTAGCAGAGCTGGGAATTTTCACTTTGGAACGTAGAAGGTTGAAGGAGGCTTAAGAGGTCTACAAGATTATGAGAGGCATAAATAGGGTGGCCAGCCAGCACCTGTTTCCCAGAGAAGGATCAACAAACACCAGAGGATGTGTAAAAAGTTAAAGGAGGGAAGTTTAGGGGTAAATTTTATTTTTACACAGAGTTGTGGGTATCTGGAATGCCTTGCCAGGGGATGGTGATGGAAGTTGAAACATTGGGCCATTTAAAGGACCCTTAGACACGTGGATGAAAGAAAAATAAGGGGTTACAGGGTATGGAGGATTTAGTACTTTTTTTTTAGGAAGGTATATATGGGTTGGCACAATATCGAGAACCAAAGGGCTTGTACTGTGCTGTATTGTTCTATGTTCTAAAACGGTACCACAAATTCAAAATGAGGCCAAACTAGTGCCTTATCAAGCCTCAACATCACTTCCCTGCTGTTACATCCTATTCCTCTGAATGCCAACATTGTATTTGGCTTCTTCAACTTCGACTCACTCGGGAGGTTAACCTTTAGGGTATCCAGCATGCGGACTCCCAATTCCCTCTAAATTTTAAATTTCTCCCCATCCAAATAATGGTCTGTCCATTTATTCCTTTTATCAAAGTGCACGACCGTACACTTTCCGCCATTGTATTTCACTTGCCACCTCTTTGCCCCTTCTCCAAATCTATCCAAGTCTCTCTGCAGCCTCGCCCTTTCCTCCTCACTACCTGCCCCTCCATCTATCTTTGTGTCATCTGCAAACTTAGCCACAAAGCCATTTATTCCGCAGTGCAATGTGAAAAGCAGTGGCTCCAACACTGACCTGTATGGAACACCACCGGTGACCAACCAGGATAGGATCCCTATTCGTGGAAATACATGGAATTCCATATTAAAAGACACATTCCACCCAGGTCTCACTCTCTTCTCCACACTACCACCACCACCCCTATCCTCCATCGGCCATATGAGAAGTAAGCTTGAGAACACACACCTCCAGATTCAAGGACAATTTCTTCCCTGCTGTTATCAGACTCTTGACTGGGCCTCTCATTGGTTAAAAAACTAATGCCTTGCACTGTTTAATTGTCTTTTTCCCTTTAACATGATCCCCTGCACTTTTCTTGCACCATCTGTAATACTATGAAGAGGATGACCTGCCTGGGTACCATGCCAAGCCATGTTTTTCATCATAGCTCAGCACAGATGATAATGTACAATTCAATTTAATCTGACATGAGCTTGCCTGCTCTCTTAACCTGCCAGGGTCCCTTCAGAGCATTTGCTCCTTTCATCTTTGGTAATAGGGTGGTACAGTATTTTGAACCCAAACTATTGGAATAAAGCCCTCATTGCCTTACTGCAGAGGCCACCCTAAGCTGCTTTTCTAGTTGCCCCCTCATGTATGTTCATTCTAACTTTCTAATACATCTATTACTAATTTCTATTTCCTAGCACTTGTTCAGTGGCATGTAGTGCCTTGGTGATTCAAGTGTGTGTCCGGACATGACGCAGAAGTAAGCCAAGTGCATGTTAGCTCACGTTGCCTTAAGTAATTCGGGAAAGCTTGCTTGGATAAATTCATGTTTGACAGCCAGATAATGATAAATAGGACCAGTGGTAAACAGATGCAGGCTATTTCCTCAGTGCACGATCCGTAACCCACATGGTTCCCAGTTTGCATTTTAGATCGAAATTGATGGGATTGGAGTAATGGTCTACAAGACCATCATGCTTGCTCTTATGGTCATTCTTCCTGCTTCAGAGGAAACTGGGAAATCAATGGGAAAACAATCATTCCCTATATTGAAGGACCTTCGTGCTCCCTGTGCACTTCCCGCATGTCAGGCTGTTTCAAATCCTGGGATTATCATGGAGGTCTCTGCGGTGAGTACTTATTATCTATCATGCAGTCAACAGTCTGATCATCTATAGACTTCACTGTAACGAGTTCTGTTATTACAGCCTGCAGATGTCATTGTGCCAAAGTGTTTGATGCAGTGAATCCCTCCCAAATGTGTCTTTGTAGCAAACCTTGTTCTTTAGAGGAGACTTGAAAGATAACTGTACAGTGCAGGCAAAGATTAAACCTTGAACAGAGAGTCATCCAAACAGTTAAGGTCAAGCAGCATTGAAAGAGACAATGATTTAGGTCCAATTCCCTCTGTCAGAACTAAATATTTATTCCTTTTTGACCAGTAACAGTGAATTGCAGATAGGTGAGATTCCACTCCACCTGGCTGTGTACAAAGATGAGTCCCTTCTGGGGCCCATTCTGAAACAAATAACAAAAGTGGATTTTCCACAGGATCTGGAGTTGTACCTTCTGGGAGATATTGGGGATGTGAGTTTTAGATTGACCAAGGATCAAATTCTGTTCATGAAGGTCACCCTGACAGTAGCTAGGAAGTGTATAGTTGTTTCATGGAAGTCCGACTCTCAACTAAATACCATACGATGGAATGTGGAAATGCAAAGTTGCATTCCCCTGGCGAAAATCACGTCCAATCTAAGGAACAAACATGACACATTCGTTGGGGTGTGGCAACCTTGAAGTACGATAGCGATCCGTCCTGGCAGGGAAACTAAAGTGACCAAGAAAGTGGGGCATGGTGCAGGCGGTGGGCTTTTTTACTTTAGTTTTTTTTAGCCTTTGTTATTTAGCCATCCTGGTTGGGTTTTCTTCCCTAGGTTTCTGTAGGGGTCTATGACCCCACCAGAATTAGTATCTGTACAATTTAATTTACTGTTTTTCACGCTGGTAAGGGTGGGGGGGAGATGGGAGGGATAAACACAGACTTCGTATATTGTATGAATGTTGAAAGATTTTACTCTCTGTTTGAATTTTGCGAGTCTATGAAAATCAAAATAAAATATTCAAAACAATAAGATTTAATCTTTCATCATAATTAAAGTCTTTTGCAACTCCCCAGGATTTAAGTGTTCATCTTTTCTTACTCAAATACTTCAGACAGGATTGCTCTGATTTTTAAATCTGGTTTTATCCTCCTGATATTTATTTTCAATTTAACTGTGTGAAGCGTGTAAACATTCCAACAAATGTTCCCAGGGTGTTTGTTATTTGGAGCACTTTGGAATATATTTCATAAAGGGTTTTTTGAAAAACCTGCAACGCAGTATTGGTGAAGGCCAACATAATGTTGAATCATCTAATTTTTCTAGCCCACCCCCCACAATCTATTATAGCCTTCTTCCTCCCCACCCCACCATCCTCAATTCATGAAGTACCGTGTTTTCCATGTCCATGCACTTTGTAGTCAAAACATTGTGGTAGTGTTGAAATTAACATAATTGCATACAGAATGTGAAGTGAACAGATTAAATGTACAGGGTTTAAGGAACAAATTTACTAGTTATAAATCTCAGCATGGTTGGCAAGGCCTGCTTTTAGTTCCCATTATAAGTGCCCTTGAGAAGTTGGTGTGAAGCTACTCCCACATTATTGTTGAGGAGAGAGTTCCATGATTTAGATCCAGTGGCGATTGAGGTCTGGTGATAAGTGCCATCCTGGCTTGGAAGTATGATTAGGAGGATAATGTGTCAATGGTGGTATTCCCATGCACCTGCTGCTCTTGTCCTGCTTGGCAGAGGTTAAGGCTAGGTTTGGGAGGTGCTGTTGGATAGTCTGGGTTAATGGTTACATTTTGAACACTGCACCCTGCAGCAACGACACCATCGGTAGAGGGAATAGAATGCATGGGGTTCTGGGCTAGGTGCACGTCACACGGCTGCTTTATCCAAGATAGTGTCAAGCTTCTTGAGAGTCGTGGATAATATTCCAGCATCCTTCCTAACGTGCCTAGTAGTCAGTGGATGAGATGTTGGAAGGTGAGTCACTAGTTAGAAGATGCACATCCTCTGACCTGCCCTTGTCAGTATAGTATTAATAGAGCTGGTTTGATAGAGTTTATACTGAATAGTGAGTCAGTGGATATTAATGATGTGGATCTTGGCATTGATGACAGTACTGAATGTCAAGGATAGGTGGTTAGGCTCTTCCCATTTGTAGATGCTTATTGTTGGCACTTTATGGTATAAATGGTACTTGCCACTTGTCAGCTCATGCTTGAATGCAGTCCAGGTCTTCCACCACATAACCACGGGCTACTTCATTTGCTGATGAATTGCAAATAGAATCGAATGTGGAGATGAATGAATCATAGGCATGTGTTGATCTTGCTGGGTCGGACATGGTAGCCACTTTTGAGACATGTCTGCAAGATGATAAATCTACCAGCTTTTAAGATCTAAGTAAAAGATAAGAGTGGCCTTAATTATGGTTCAATCCCTTGAATAACAAGGGGATTTAGCATGTAGGATGCAGGCAAGGGGGATCGTAAGAATGGAATTAAGAAATAGAGATTGAATTAGGCTTTAGTGAGAGTTCAGGTATTAGTGGTTGTAAAATGGTATACTGTATTAGACAAACAAAGGCAGAGTGATTTCAAAGGGGGATTGATTTGGGTTAGGATAAGCTGCTTATTCTTGTATCTGAATAACCCAAAATTTGCAATAGGCTTGCCATACCCAATTCGATAATGAGTAATAAATCTGATTTAGTTAATATCTCAACAGTGCACGAGAACATATATAACACTGATTATAATCTAATCGAATTCAATGTGATGTTTAAAAGGGAGAAAGGTGAAACATGTGCCAGGATTCCAGGCTGGGGTAAGAATGACTTCGATGCCGTGAGAACGACATGATTCACGGTGAATGAAGCAAATCTGTTCATGAGCAAAATGACAGTAAACACGTAGATTTTGTTCAAAATAATATTTAATCTCTTATTGAAGGGGTGAGAGGGCATATGGCCCCAATGAAAAGGCTAAAAGTGAACAATAAACTAAAAGGAAAGGCATAAATTGCAGTCGCCCTGATGTACTATTATTGGAGGTACAAACAGTGATATGGAAGATAGTAAATATGTACAAAAGGAGTGAAGGAAGGAGAATTTGCAAAGGGTGTTCAAATCAAGGTTGTTTTAAGGAATTATATCCATAAAAGCAGCGTGTTAAGTAATTTGGCCCCTTTGAAAGCTGGTAAGAATCACAATGTGAATGCTGTGAAGGAATGCAGATAATTTAAGTAATAATTTGGCATCAGCATTCACCTACAGAAACAAGGGAAAGTAGTGTTGGTGGGGCAGTTTGGCACTGAGATGCACCCCACCACTGGAGGTGAAGCATTTGGGATGTGAGGCGATATCGTAGCCCCATTGCCTTTCCTAAGCTAGAAGTTGCAGTGCCAGCGGCTGGGATTTGAATCCGGCGTGTCTGTAAAGAGTTTTTATCTTCTCCCTGCGTCTGTGTGGGTTTTCTCTGGCTGCTCTAGTTTTCTCCCACCCTCCAAAACATACAGAGGTTGTCGGTCATTTGGGTGCAATTGGGCAGCATGGACTCGTGGACCAGAAGGGGTTGTTACTGTGCTGTATGTCTAACTAATAAGTCCTGCAGCATTATTTAGGGAATTCAGAGGTAGGGGAATTCACACAGTAGAACAGATGATATGGTCTTTAACACATTGCTGGGGGGGGGGGGGTTTTGGAATTGCAATGGGTATGAATTGGCTGTCATGGTTCCCATCTTAAGAGACTGACTTCCCTTAAGAAGAACTCAGTTGACACTGGAACACACTTCGGGATGTCATAGATACGTGCTATATAAATTCATCCTTCTCTTCTAGAGGTGCCAAAGAACCCATGCAGGATGAGCTGTGGTAATAGAGGCCAACTAAATGTGACCTCATGTCGATGTGAGTGTTTACCAGGATACACTGGAAGGTATTGTCAAGGTATGTACAGGAATTGAGGAAGAGGAAACCTTTCACTCTCTGTGAACCTGGAGTACCTTGTTAATTTTCTCCCTGGTTTGGAGAGAAAGGTGCCACCACAGTGGCTCAGCAATGGATGCCTCTGACTCCGAGTTCCAGAGACCCGGGCTCGACCCTGGTCTCCAATGCTGCCTACGTGCTGTTGGAACCTTCTCCCCATGTGCTTTTCCTGACACCTGCCGCTCATGACCCAAGGACGCACTGATGGGTTAATTTGTGAATGTACATCACACCCACTAGAGGTAAGTAACAAAAGAATCAAAGGGAAATTAATGTGCCTGTGAGAGGGAGAAAATTGTGGGGGTACATGTGGGAGTATAGGACTGATGTGATTGATGAGTGCCAGCAGGGTTTTGGAACAACAAACAATCCGATGGAGGAACTCGGCAGGTTGAGCAACAGCAGTGGGAGTTACATAATGGTGGACGTTTTGGACAGGAACCTTTCATCAGGACTGAGAGTACAGAGGGGAGACAACTAGTATGATGAGGACAGGGTGGGAGGGGGATGGGAAGCGACAGATTTCAGAGTACATACATTAAACACTTACAACCCTGAGATTCTTTTCCTGCAGGTGTGGCAGAATTACCACTTATTGGAGGACCAAAAAAAACTACTCAACACACACATATAAACAAATAAAGAAATGTAAACAAATTTTACAATAAAAAAAATCAATAAGGTGCGAAAGTAAGAGTAATTAAATGAGTCCCTGATTGAGTTTGTTGTTAAGTCTGATGGTGGAGGGAGAGCAGCTGTTCCTGAACCTGGTGGTGCGAGTCTTGTGGCACCTCTACCTCTTTCCTGATGGCAGCAGCGAGAACACATTTGCTGGGTGGGGTGGATCCTTGATGATTGTTGCTGCCCTCCGTCAGCAGCGTTCCCTGTGGATGTTCTCGATGGTGGGGAGGGTTTTGCCTTTGAGAGCTGTGCCTACTACCCTTTGCAGGGCTTTACACTTAGAGGTATAGCAGACTGTGATGCAGCCAGTCAGCACATTTTCCATCACACATCTGTAGAAATTTGCCAGGGATTTTGATGTCACGCCAAACCTCCGAAAACTCTTGAGTAAGTAGAGGTGCTGACCTGCTTTCTTCTCGATGCCATTAGTGAGTTGGATCCATGAAAGATCCTACAAGGTTGTGACTCCCAGGAATTTAAATTTGCTCTGATCCACCAACGATCACTGGATCGTACACCTCTGTTTTTTCCCTTCCTGAAGTCAACAATCAGCTCCTTGATTTCGGTGACATTGAATGCGAGCTTGTGGTTGGTCACAGTCAGTGACCCTCCCACACTGTCCTCAGAAAATGGCCATCTCCCCTCTGCACTCTCAGCCTTGAAGGGTTCTGGCCCGAAGCATCGACCATTCTTTATCTCCCACTGATATTGCTTGACCCACAAGAGTTCCCTAGCAGATTGTTTGTTGCTCCAATTTCTAGCATCTGCAGTCTCCTGTGTGACACCAGAATGGACTTGATTAACTCAATGGCCTCTTGTAATATCTAGAGGGATGTGATTAGTTTCACTGTTCCGTGACCTCAGAATATCAATACACACATTATATGAGCAATTGATTTTGCTGTTAAGGATTAGAAAACACACCAAAGAGTTCCTCCAAACAGCTTACAGGAATGACCCGATAATTGTTTTAATGGTGCTGACTGATGTATAATTAATGGCTGTACCCCAGGGATAACTGCAAATTAAAACCTTGGGATCTTTCATCATCCAGCACTAAAGAGCAGTGAGGCCTCAGTTTAATATTGCAGCTAGGCGGTGGAGCATCAGTAGAACAAGGACAGTAGGTGCATAGACCACCTCCATCTGCACGTTCCCCTCTAGATCGCTCATCATCCAGACCTGGACATGGATTGCTCTCCCTTCATTGTCACTGGTTCTCAAACTCCCTCCCAAAACATTAACAGGTGAGTGCCTTTGCCAGAAGTTTTGCGGTTCGCCATTACCTTAGGAGCAAATCAGGATGGACAATATCTATGGCTCTGCCAGTGATGCCAGCATTTCAAAAGGTGACAAAAATGCGAAATCATTATGCCTGTACTCTCGGATTTGGGCATGCCCTCTCTATTCGGAGAGCTGCCTTCTCCCAAACACTTCCTAGCTTTCTCTCCTCTCCTGCCCTCCCATCTGTGTCCACCTGTGACCGCTTTCAAGTCAGCCTGTGCTCCTTCCCCTGCTTCCTCCCTCCTCCCCCCTCACCTTGACCCACCATTTTATTCAAGCACCTTCCTGTTGTTGCTTATGCCTGACAAAGGGCTCAGTCCCAAAAGAGGTGCTTACCCTTGACTTCCCATGGATGTTGCAAGACCTGTGAGTTTCTCTAGCACATTGATATATTGGCATGACTATAGTCACCTCAGAGTACTATTCACCACGTGTGTGTGAGCAGGAATGCTTAGTCTATTGATTGAAATTCTAAATAATACAATGGGACGGGAAGGATAATGCTTTTTGGAAGTTGGCCAATAGTCAGAGACCTGCTCCGTAAGTGAGTGGGAGCTGGCCGAACTGTACGGATTTATCCTTACCTTGTTGCTTGTCCTTTCTCCCAGTTAGGTGCAGCCTGCAGTGCATTCACGGCAAGTACAGAGATGAGGAGTGCTCTTGCATCTGTGACGTGGGGTATGGTGGTGTGCTTTGTGGAGGTGAGTGTTGACTTGTTCATGTTAAGCTACTGTCTGAAGGGGGGAGGCATTATCACAGAGTGACTTACAATGACGGACCCCTGTCAGTCAGTAAGTGTTCATGGATGGCTTGCTCTTTGACACATCTCAAATACCCACCCCAGGGTGGCAGTATGTATGGAGGTTAGATTTGGAGTATTTTAGGATTTAGAGTTGGGAGCAAGTAGTGATATGTATATGTGTATATACTGCTGCTGCTCTGTACACAAGTGGTTGCTTCGTCCACTATGTAATCCTTCCCTCTGTGGCCTGGCCATAAAAGTCGACATCCCTGCCCCCTTCCATTCATTCGAACACTTGGAATTGGACCTGCCGAAATCTAATGTGCATTAAAGCCTATCGTTCCTCACTCACTCTTTAGAGTCATTGATAGGGCATATCAGAGCATTACAAAGGTCTAAAGAAGGGGAGGCCAAACCGTGGCTTGCGAGCTGCATGCAGCTCTTTGACGTGACGTGCGGCTCGCAGAAATATGTTGGCTGGAGGTGATAGCAGCAGCAGGGAAGGTCCTGTCAGTGGCCACAGGTAAGCCCTGGCCCCACCGGTTGGAGAGTCAGCACCAGACAGCACAGAGAATAGACCAATCTGTGCTACCAGCCGCCGCTCCCCCATTCCACCAGCGACTAGGGTGGAGGGTGGGACAGGGAGGAGCAGACTTGTGGACCTTCTGGTTTCGCCCTGTCACAGGAGGCAGACTTGCATCGGGTCAATTCCCGCATCATGCGCTTGGGAGTGGATGCTGCAAAAGTGCAGGTATCTGCAGAAACCAGTGGCAGGAGCATTACTGAGAACACATCAGAAACAGGAGCAGGAGTTGTCCATCCAGCCCATCAAGCCTGGGCTCGCACATTCAATTTGATCACAGCTGATCTGGCCATGGATTTAGCTCCTCCTTTCCCCATAACCTTTAGTTCCTCTACAATGCAAAAGTCTATCTTACCATATCTTAAATATATTTAATGAGGCAGCCTCAGCTGCTTCATTGGGCAGAGATTTCCACAGAAAATCAGTCAGGATTTTGAAAATTTTTTGTATATATTTGTGTACTTTTAGATCATTGAAGCTAATAGAAATTAGCAGTTTAAAAACTATGTACATGAATAAATATTATTACGTACACATATTTAATATTTAGATAACATTTTTGAAACAAAATATGCATGTAAGAGTAAAAACGTGTATGTCATATTTTTCATGTCTTTCAATTCTCAGACATCTGAAGTTTATCATATGTGGCTCTTGAATTAAGCAAGTTTGGCCACCCCGGTCTAAAGGGTGGATTAGTTTACATTCAAACATTAACAGTTAAAGGTTAAAGATGAGCATCAGGGTAAGGTGACACTTAATAATTAAGTGTGTCATAGTTTAAGATTAGATTTAGGAGTGGAGCTGCTTGTGTTCAGGGGTTGTTAGTGGATGGACCAAATTTAGAGGTTTAAGGGATGGGATTACGGCTTGTGGTTTCCTTTAGAGGTTAGGGGTAACTCTCAAAAGGGTCCCATTACTTTGCAGATTTCAACATCAGTTTACTCTCAGTGTCTTGTCAACAGGAAGCTGCCAGGACAGGGACGCTGCAGAAAACCACCTGTTTATTCATAAACCTCGCAAGTGCGCTAGCTACATTGATAATGCCTTTCACTCCATTTGAACTGGTAGTCAGTGGGTCTCATCACTGTGGTCCGTCCTTAAATCTGTTCAAGACATTCAGTGAATACAAAGAGCTTGACATGCTGAAAGGCTGAAGTTGAATGGTGGGTGAGACAATGGACCTATGAACTGAGTACTGTATTGTGCCCTTGACAAACATTCTGAAACAGATGGGAACTGATGGTTAGAAAAATTGCACTCAGAACAATACTGTATGATGGGACCATCATTCATTTTGGAGAGCTGAGAATAAGGAATTTTGGGAGCAGGAATTTATCCACTTCCAAAAAAAGGAAGCTCCAGTGTCCGCTGTTTGGGTAAATTTAGGCACACTATATAAAATGTTCAGTAAATGTTTTCCTGTATTCTATGTGGGTATATGCCAGCAGTTCTCAACCTTTTCCTTTTTAAGTAATTCCTCGCTAACTACCAAGCGCCTATGGCATCTGATTTGTATAGTCTGTTTTTTGAATACTTGATTTACGAAAATTTGCTTTTACAAAGAAACCTGTGTTCGCTTTTTTTGAAAGGATTTTGGATTTTAAGAAAATAGCCTCCAATAGTAGTGAATGGGTCTTTGCTTTAAGCTATTTCAGCTTACGAAAGGTTTCAAAGGAACGCCCTAGTTTTGTGAAGCGGGGTATATTCGTATCCCAGTAAATGCAGTGCTTGCAGTCTCAACTGTTCCTGTCAGCTCTCCAATCATCGGGTTTTATTGCTGTATTGGACTGCTGCCACCAGAAGCTTGCAGAGAACACCGGCTCCATCCAGTGGTAACCCACCTTACAGCTTTGTTGTGAACATTAAGCAGGACTGTGGCGAAACATTAAATGGCTCTGTGTTTGCCATCTGTGCTGGGCGGGCATCCGCTGCTCAAAGTGTTTAAATTTCTAACAGATCAGCAGGTGATTGAATCAAGATTTTGCAATGAAGCTGACATCATAAAAGCCTTGGAATAATGACATGCATCCATATGTACTTCACCAAAGTGTTGCCAAAGTTTGCCCTAAAGCCAGGTAAAAAAACTGGAGAGTTGGGCAGTAAAGGGCAAAGTGAGCTTTCTGGAAAGAGAGAGGGAGAGGAGGACTTGGAACCTAGAAGATGGAAGATGCAGACATATTGCGGCAATTGGAGGGCCAATATCTTAGAGACTTTTCAGTGCACACAGTAATGAAACAGCCACTCTCTCCAGGTTAGATTGGTGAGAGTAGTGGTGAATGTGAGATAAATTTTGACTTTTAAGAAAAATGTGGACAGATGCACAGATGGGAGAGTTATGGAAGGCCATAGTTCAGGTGCAGTTCAATGAGACTAAGCAGCATAGTTCAGCACAGACTAGATGGGCAGAAGGGCCTATTTCTGTGCTGCAACATTCTATAGTTCTATGTTTAGGGATGGCTCTTTGAGAGAACCACTGATCACTAAACTCATTACTTCACCAGTTAAGGGGATGGTCACATAAAAGGGATCTCTGCTTGTGCAGTATTTTGAAAGAACATCAGACTGGATTCATTCCTTTTCCCTCCGCATGCCCTATGCTTTCCCTGCAGTTCCCTGTACTGATTCCCAGGAACGCTTGATGGGACAGTGTGGACCCTGCTCTGATCCAAACCACCTGCTGTCCCTGCCATTGACTATTTTTTAAAAATCTTTCCTGATTAATATTCTTGTCTGCCTTTCCCAGAAAAGCTGGAATTCCCATTCCACACCTGTGATATCCAGATCGACGGCGATTGCTTCATGGTGTCTCCAGAAGCAGACACATATTACAGAGCCAAGCATAAATGTCAGGTAACAGCTAAACAAATCAAACAAAACCTTGTTTCAGGATTATTCTGTATTTAGCTGTGTGATGATTCTCGAGGAGAGATTCAAGGGGAAGTTGGCTCTAACAGGAGTATGGTGTAATGTTTGATGGGAGCTTTACTCTGTTCGTAAGCAGTGCTGACTAAGCCATGGGAGTGCGTTGCTCTAGAAAGAGCTTTACATTATATCCAACTTTTTTTAAATTAAAATGTTTACTTTCATATTTACAATATGTACATCATTTTATCAGAAGATATACCAAATTCAAAGTAAAACTCGGACCACCCTTGTCCAGGATGGATGCTTGCTCTCTTAGTCAGAGCGTGGCGGCCATCTCCCACCTTCCGTATAAGCATGGAGCACACACTTCTCCAGAATTAGTGGGTAGCCTGGTCATGCATGAAACCAGAAGCTCAGCACTGCTATGTACAACACTCCACCCAGGACCCCAACATCAAGAGCGATGAAGCCCTAGCCTTATGATAAAAACAGATCCCTGTCCAAGTGGCATGCAAGGGAAAGGAAGTGGAGAGTGTGCAGGAACAGCCCATAAAGGAACACCATTTGTGCGGTGTGGAATTTCTGAGAGACAGCTTGTGTTGTGCAGGACTGACTCCCAAGGATGGATTTGGGACACAAGTCCAGCAAGACATCACAAGTGAGCAGGGGTCTGGCTAGCCAGAATTGCCCCCCAGCTGGATGCATGCCCCAGGAGTGTTTGATGGGACAGTGGAGAGGGCACACTGCTATAATCCAAACCCAGGTTATCCCTGCCCTGGCTATTTTTTTTGCAAATCTTTCCTGATTACTATTCTCGTCTTTCTGTCCAGGAGCGAGGTGGAATCTTGGCACAAGTTAAAAACCAGAAAGTGCAGGATATCCTTGCATTTTACCTGGGCCAGTTGGAGAACACCAACGAGGTTACCAACCCTGACTTTGAAACAGGAAACTTCTGGATTGGTGAGCTGCTGGGTTAAGCACGTCATCACCTATGGGCCACTTATCTCCAAGATATGCTGTGTAAACTCTTGTTGTTTTACAGTCATGATACACAGCTGGGTTGACAGCAACAAAGATGTAGTCAGTTTATGCTGCATCCTGGGGGAGAGGGGACACTGAGTGATAGAGGGAGAGTGTTGCATTAACTCAGATGAAGGTACAGTCAGTGATGGTGCTGGGGGAGAGGGGTCACTGAGAGATAGAGGGAGGGTGTGGCATTAACCCAGATGAAGGTACAGTCAGTGACAGTGCTGGGGGAGAGGGGTCACTGAGTGCCAGAAGGAAGTGAATTAACACAGATGAAGGTACAGGCAGTGATACAGTGTTGGGGGTGAGGAGTCTCTGTGCTAAGGAGAGATGAATTAACACAGGTGAAGAGGAGGGTAGTGACATGCTGTTGGGAGAGGAGTCACTGAGAGATTGAGAGAGGTGGGTAGAGGTACAGTCAGTGCTGAGGGAGAGGAGTCGCAAGATAAAAGTGCTGATTGATTTGTGGAAATAATTAATTATTTGCTACTTTCAGGATTAACGTATAAAACATCAAAAGACTCGTTCCGCTGGGATACCGGGGAGACTCCTTCCTTTTATAGCTTTGCATTTGGACAACCGGATAACCAAGGGTGAGTCAGGCAGATGGCCTCCCACAATAGCTCTCTGTTCTCTTGACTGAGCTGGGTTGATGGTGTGAACAAATAGCTTTTGCCAAAGCATGCTGCATAAATGTGTTAGTGAGAGTGGAGATTGCAGTAGTTTTGGCTGGACATGGACCTTTCAGTCAGGTGGAATAGACAGGATTTTGCAGTGATTGGGGTAGGAATAACCCTAATTTTATCAAGAAAGGAACATTTCAATTAATAATTGAGATTATATTTTCAGTCGTACAATGTATTGTATAAACAGTATCATCAACAGTGAACAATGAGATGCTGGAAGAACTCAGTGGATCAGGCGGTATCCCTGGTTAGAAGCGTTGCAGGTTGAGACCCTTTATCAGGGCTGAAATAGGAAGAGGTGTTTTGGCCCCTCTCCAGCTTCCCCCTCCCCCACTTGCTAAACTCAGTATCACCTCCATCTCCTTTAGTCTCAATAAAGGGTTCTGACCCAAACATTGACTGACCATTTCTACCCATGGATGTTGTCTGATTCGCTGAGATCCTCCAGCAGCTCAAGATGCTAACATCTGAGGTCTTAAGTGCTTTTCAGTATCACTGGCCACCCTGTTTTGCAGTGAATTTGCAGTAATGGGATGCATAATATTTGCAGTGTCCCTGGATGAACTTTCCAGTAGAGCAAAGTGTTAACAATGATGGAATAATACAGTATTCACTAGTTGGGGAAAAAAAACTGCCGTATGTATTAGTTACATTAATTGGATGGTGCTTCTGCAGTATTTACAGTAAACAGCCATCCTGCACAGTACTTATAGAAATGGAACATCACCTCTGCACAGTTTTTGCAGTAAAGAAACTGTACCCTCATGCACAATATTTACTGTAAAGGAAACTACATCCATGCATAGTATTTGTAGTAATGGAACAGCCTCAGTGCCCAGTATTTTCTGTAATGGAACTGTTCTACTGCACAGTGATGGAACAGGCTACTCTGTATGAAGTATTTAGTCTGCAAGTGGGTGCTTGTATGCACAATATTTACAGTAATGGAACTGTGCACAAGCTTTCTCAGTAATGACCTTGGCTACATTTCTTACAGTACTATCTCTAAGCATTGGTAACAGGAGTCTTGAGCACTGTATTAGAGTATTTATGTGGGGCTGGTTGGTGGTGTTTACCATGAGACCCATGTACAGGATTTACAAAACATACCTGCCCCACAATTACAGCTACCTCCCCTTATTGTCCCAAAAGTTCTGCTTCCTTGCATAGCATTTACAGTCCTGTCCCAGGACATTGAGGCAAGAATACCAAATACCAAAGGACATCTGTTTAAGGTGAGTGGAGGAAAGTTGATGGAAGTTGTCAGTGATCATTTCTTTTCAACACGAGTGGCCTGTACCTGGAATTAACTGAGGGAGGTAGGAGATGAGGCTGATACACTAGCGATATTGAGAAGACTTTCAGATGGGCACATGGATGTAAGAAAAAAGGGCAATTATGGACGTGAGGGAGGGACATAGGTCGGTGTAACTGAGGGCCAAAATGTGCTGTACTGTTCCATGTTTCGTATTCTAAGTCTGATCAGAGCTTGGACAGTGAAATCTAAATCCGATGCTGCCGGCTACAAAGAAAGTGATCCTTGATGGGGATAAATCGCCTTCAATTCGCACACAGACGTCATACTCCAATCTCATGCTGCCCACATACAGAATTGTGATAGGTCAGTTTTTCCAACAGTTGACACCGCAGATTATGTTGATTAGGCCTTGCGACATTTTCTTTACCATAGGTTGATTCTGGGAATTGATAAATATGAGGAACGTTAGATGGCTCTTAGACAATAGACAATAGGAGCTGGAGTAGGCCCTTCGGCCTGTCGAGCCAGCACCGCCATTTTACAGATCATGGCTGATCACTACTATCAGTACCCCTTTCCAGCCTTATCCCCATAACCCTTAACTCCTTTGTCCACTAGAGTCTTATCTAACTCTCTTTTGAACATAATCAGCGAATTTGCCCCTACCACCCTCTGTGGCAGAGCATTCCAAAGATTCACACTTCTCTGGGTAAAAAAATGTTTTCTCATCTCCGTCCTAAAGGGCCTACCCTGTATTCTTAAACTATGCCCTCTAGTCCTTGTCTCCCCCATCATTGGGAACAAGTAATCCGACTTCACCCTGTCTATCCCCTTGATAATTTTGTATACCTCAATGATGTCCCCCCTCATCCTTCTAAACTCCATCGGATACAAGTCCAGTTTTTCTAGCCTTTCAGCATATGTCAACCCCGCCATCCCTGGAACTAACCTTGTAAATCTGCGCTGCACACCCTCTATAGCTAGTATGTCCTTCCTCAAAATTGGAGACCAGAACTGGATGCAATACTCCAGGTGGGGTCTCACCAGGGCCCTGTACAACTGCAGAAGGGTGTCTCTGTTCCTATACTCCAATCCCCTCTTTATGAAGGCCAACATGCCATTTGCCTTCTTCACAGCTTTCTGAACCTGCATGTTAGCCTTCAGTGACCGGTGAACAAGTACACCCAGATCCATTTGCTCCTCCCCACTCCCTAGCTTGTCTCCATTTAAATAATACTCAGCTTTCCTATTATTGCCCCCAAAATGGATAACCTCACATTTGCTCACATTGAATGTCATCTTCCATTCAGCAGCCCACTCCCCCAACCTGTCCAAGTCCCTCTGCATTTTCCTGACATCCTCCTCATTCCCCACACCGCCACCCAGTTTAGTGTCATCTGCAAATTTGCTCATGTTATTAATAATCCCCTCATCATAATCATTAACATAAATTACAAACAACTGAGGACCCAACACCGATCCCTGCGGCACTCCACTCGTCACATCCTGACATCCTGAAAAAGACCCGCTTACTCCAACCCTTTGTTTCCTATTTCTTAACCAATTTCCTATCCATGTCAGCACCTTACCTCCAATACCATGCTCCCTGATCTTGCCCACTAGTCTCCCGTGCGGTACCTTATCAAAGGCCTTCTGGAAGTCCAAATACACCACATCCACTGGCTCTCCCAAGTCCACCCTCTTTGTCACATCCTTAAAAAATTCCAGAAGGTTAGTCAAGCATGACTTACCCTTAAGGAATCCATGCTGACTAGCCCTTATACTATTATTTCTGCCTAAGTGTTCTGCTATTACTCCTTTTATGATAGATTCCAATATCTTCCCCACCACTGACGTCAGGCTGACCGGTCTATAATTTCCCGTTTTCTCCCTCCCTCCCTTCTTAAAAATCGGCACCACATCAGCCACTCTCCAATCCTCAGGGACCTCCCCCGAATCTATGGAACTTTGGAAAATGTCGACCAGTGCCTCCACAATTTCCATAGCAACTTCTTTAAGCACCCGGGGATGCAGCCCATCAGGCCCTGGGGATTTGTCAGCCCTCAGTCCCAACAATTTACTCACAACCTCTTGCTTCTGGATCCGGATATCCATTAGATCCCCTACTTCCCCAGGAAAGTTCCCCAAGTCTCTTGATACCGCATGACCACTACCCCCTAACTGACCATAACCTATATCCTCCTTGGTGAAGACAGTTGCAAAGTATTTGTTAAATTCCTCAGCCATCTCCTTGTTTCCGGTAATAATTCCACCTTTTTCCATTCTTAATGGACCAATTTTGGACTGAACCAATTTCTTCCTCTTCACATATTTAAAAAAGCTTTTGCTATCCTCCATTATATTATTTGCTAATTTCCTCTCGTACTTCATTTTCCCCTCTCTTATGATTTTCTTAGTTACCCTCTGATGCTCTTTGAAGGTTTCCCAATCCTCTAACTTCCCACTCCGCTTCGCTATCTTATACTTACTCCCTTTGGATTTAATATTGCACTTGATTTCATTAGTTAGCCACGGCTGCCATTTGCATCTCCTAGAGCAGGGGTGTCAAACTCAAATTCACGGAGGGCCAAAATTAAAAACTTGGACTAAGTCGAGGGCTGAACTAAATACTTATTGAAAATTTTCAACAACATCTGCATGTTTTCTCTTCTTTCAACATATGTAATGTTAAACTTTAGGATATAACTTTAGGAGGATAATGTTACAGGTCAGGAGTAGGTAGCTCAAGTTCACCCTTTGCTTGACCTGAGGGAAACCTATTTGGTCCCTGTGGAGATGTAGTCAGCATTCACAGGCTGTGTCCATTTTGGCCTGCATCAGGACTCAGCATTTCCTGCTCACTCCTCAGGCTCTAGGTCTCTATTCACCCTCGACCCACCATCCCTCTACCTGACCAGTCCTTTACCCAACCTCTACTCACCCCTCACTCCACTCGCTCTGCCTCTACCCACCCCATCCTATACATGCCCCTCTACTGCCTCTCCCCTCAACCTGTTCCTCCCTCTACCCATCTCTCACCCTCTAATCACCCCTCCCCTACTCGCCCTGCCCATCCCCTTTTACCTCTTCCCTATCCACCCCTCCTTCTACTCATCCCTCCCTCTAACTGCCCCTCGCACCACCATAACTTCCCCTGCCCATTACTCCTCACCTACACCCTCAGCCCACCCCTGCTTACCCACCCACTCAGGCCCAGCGTGCTGCCAATCAGCCTTTGCGGACAGCCACCATCTCTCTCTTCACGTGCAGCGCCGAACCAGCCGTCCCTGGGGTCCGCGCGGGTGCAAGCGCTGAAGGCCGTGGCGACCGGGAGAAGTGCGCTCGCGCTGTGGAAGGGCCGTCCGGTGCCAGTCGCGCGGGGCTCGCGCTGCCCAGGGGCCGTGCGCAGCCTGCCATGCCTGTCGCGCCGACAGGAAATCACAGGTGCTCGCCCATCTGCTGCACTGCTCGACAGGTGGGAGAAGTGACTGGTTGTGCGGGGAGCCTTCCAACTGGCTTGCCGGCTGATGACATCGACAGACTTCTCGTGTTACAATTTCTCGTGTTACAATGGGGAAGGATGTGCAATGAAGGGGGAGGATGGTGGGGGTGACATTACCAAAAAACAGCATCGGCTCTCGCTGCAGGGCGGGCCACCTCTAATACATTTTTGAAATGATCTTGCGGGCCAAATATAATTATATCGCAGGCCAAATTTGGCCCGTGGGCCAGAGTTTGACATGTGTGTCCTAGAGCCTTTCCTCCACTTTGGAATAAATTTGTCCTGAATCCTGTGAAAAATGTCCAAAAATACCTGCCATTTTTCCCCAGTTGATCTCCCAGCTAGTGTATCTTTCCATTTTATTTTGGCTAGCTCCTCCCTCATAGCTGCATAATCCCCTTTATTTAACTGCAGTACAGATGCTTCCGACTTCCTTTCTTTTTCCCTTTCTAATTGCAGCTCAAAAGTAACTATACCATGGTCACTATTCCCTAATGGCTCCCCTACATCGAGGTCACTTATTAACTCTGCGTCACTGCACAGCACCAAGTCCAGAATCGACTTCCCCCTGGTAGCTTCCTCCACTAGCTGCTCCAAGAAAGTATCTCGTAGACATTCAATAAACTCACTCTCTTGTGTTCCTGCCCCCATCTGATTTTCCCAGTCCACTTTCATGTTGAAGTCCCCCATAACTACCGTATTGGCCTGTACTTGTTGGAATTTAGGAGAATGAGCGGGGAATCTCATTGAAATATTTTGAATATTGAAAGGCATGGACAGAATAGATATGGAAAGGTGTTTCCCATGGTGTGAGAGTCTAGGACAGGACGGCACAACTTCAAGATTGAAAGGCATCCACAAAAACGGAGATAGGTAGAAATATCTTTAGCTAGAGGGGGTGAATCTGTGGAATTTGTTGCCACAGGCGGTTGTGGTCATTGGGTGTACCTAAGGCAGAGATTGATCGGTTCTTGTTTGGGCAGCACAGATAGTGTAGCAGATAATGCAATGTTATTACAATGCCAGTGATGGGATTCGAATCTAGAGCTGTCTATAAGGAGTTTGTACGTTCTCTCCATGTCTGTGTGGGTTTTCTCCAGACACTCCGGTTTCCTCCCATCCTTCAAATCATGCAGGGAGGGGCATGGGTTGTAGGCTAATTGGATGTATTTGGGGAGGTTGGGCTCATAGGCCAGAAGGGCTTGTTGCCATGATTTATGTTTAAATTTAAGATCCAAATTTGATTAGCCAGAGTATCAAAGGTTATGGGGAGAAGGCTAGGGAATGGAGCTGGGTGGGTGAATGGATCACCTCATGATTGAATGGCAGGGCAGACTCAATGGGCTGAATAGCCTACCTGCTGCTCCTATGTCTTATGGACATTTTATTTTATCATGCTTGAATACAACCGAATAGTGCTCCAGGACAGAAGTAATGATGTCTTCGTTCTCGAAGTGGTGCTCAGTGTAATGAGCTTGTATACATTGATTACAGTGCCATACCATGTATTTAGTGCCATAGGACAAAACAACTGAGCACTTTTCAGATGTGCTCCTGTATACAGTGTTTTCAGTGAGCCACCAGGGTGTAAGTTATCAACCCTCTTGTTTGTTTGGGCAGATTTGGAAATTGTGTTGAGGTGCAAGTCTCCAGCGCCTTTAATTGGAACGACCAACGCTGCAAGACCCGTAACCGATACATCTGCCAATTCCGTGAGTACTCGCTCCTAACAGAATCGTGCACTCTTGATGTGGGAAAGGTGAACAGTTTGGCACTTGAGAATGGAACTCAGTAATGGGGAGTGTTCAGGTGCCATGACCAAAGGAGCCCTCCATAATGTTAGATCTTGAGATTCCACATGGGCTCAACCAGCATGAAGCTCAGTGTCAGTCTGCTCATCAGGGTCTATTCAGCGAATCTGGAGTCTTACAGAATTGCCCTTCCAGTTTCCAAGGAAGTAAAAGAGTGGACACACTGGCTTGTTTACTGTATTAAACCTGTCTCGATAGAGGGTAAAAACACGATGCTGGAGAAACTCAGCAGGTCAAACAATGTGCTTTATATAGCAGAGCTATGCATGGAGTTTCTCCAGTATCGTGTTTTTACTTCGGCCACGGTGTCTGCAGACTTTCATGTTTTACTTCCTCGATAAAGGGTTTCAACTCAAAACATGGACTGTTCTTTATTCCCTCTGATGCTGTTTGACCTGCTGAGTTCCTCCAGCAGATTATATTCAGCTTTGAATGAGGAAGCACTGGAGCAGTAAAGGTGGGACCACCTTTTCTTGGAGCTGTGCAGAGTGTAAGATATCCCACACCATCCAGGAGCTTGCACGGCCTCACCACTGGAGACTGGAGGGTTGCTGTCTGCCTGTCTTCCTGAATGATTGAAGAGTGGCTCTAACCAGGGAATCTCTTGTGTTTCCAGGAGAGGAGCATGTCGCACGCTGGCAATGAAAGAACAAGTCAGTGGTTTTTCCACGGGGGAGAGACGAGGCCGCCTTCACTTTGTTCCTGCTCTTCACTAACCACTGCAGTAGTTTAGCAACTGGGATCTTGGGTGTGGGCTCACGCTGAACGGTTTGTTTCGTGATTGATTATTATTGCAGCCCTTCTGAAATGGGGCAAGTAGTATACTCTGGATTTTAAACCCTGATATAAATGTACAAGCAGGGGAGCGGGGGTGTGGGGGGGGGGGTGTTTGCTGGGAAATGAGACGGTATGGAGGTCCTGGAGTTCTACTGATTGAGGAAACCGCCTTGTTGCAATTAAACAAGGAGCGTGCAGATACTGGAGAGCATGAGCAAAAGTGCCAGAGGAGCTCCGCAGGTCACGCACCATCCATGGATAGCAATAGGCAGTCAATGTTTCTGGCCTGATCCCTTCCTCAGGAGTGCCTGACTAAGAAGGGTGGGGGAGCAGCATAGGCTGGTGGTTGAGAGAAAGGAGCTGAGAGGTGATGGCGGAAGGGGACAGAGGGCAGAAAAAAAAGCTCTCTGATGGGAGAAAACAGTGGGGGGATTGGGTGCAGTTGGAAGGATTGCTGGAGGGCTGAATTTAGTGATTCACTAGACAATATTCATTAGAGTCCTAGCTCTGTTATCCCTCGTTGCTGAACATTAGGGTGCTGGTGGGTCAGTGTCTGCAACATGCATGGGACCACCTCCTGGTCACACTTGCTCCCACTTGTTCAGACACTGCTCATAGGGGGAGCTGGAGTAGAATCCGTCCTACTGACAGACAGATTCCTTTTTGAACAACCGCCTTCATTTGCTCTTTGGTGGAAGCCTGCATCGTTGAGGCGGGGATGGTGCCAAGTCCAAAACTCTGGAGTTTGGTTTGCGTGAGTGGGAGGGTGTTGGGGAGGGCAAAATTCACGAGCAAAAATTGCCTTTCATTACCCTTCCCTTTCCCCCACTCTCACTCCCTTCCCAGCTGTGTGAAAAAAAATTAAAAGTTACAGATGCTGGAAATCTGAAATAAACACCGAAGATTCTGGAAACACTCAGCAGGCCAGGTGGCATCTGTAGAAAAAGATCTCATTCGCAGATGCTGCCTGGCCTGTTGAGTATTCCTAACTACTGTATATTTTGGGGATTTGCTTTTGGAGAGGCATTGTCCTAGTTCCTTACAGTTGGAGCTGCAGGTTCATCTGCTCTGTGTTGGATCGTTAAAAGGACAGGTGTACTCACATTGAGAAATCTGTACCAAACCACTACTGAATAAACTAATGCACTGTATATATACAAAATGCTGACTTTGTAACAAGCATCTTTAAGGGTCATAAAGCTCATTGAAATAATTGGTTTTGGTGCTGAAAAATGTATTGTGTAGAAATTCGCAACATGGTTTCTGCCCCACTGAAAGCTGAACTGCCTTGGATTGGACTCGGCTGTTAGAAAGATGTCAAGAAGTTGAAGGGATTCACCAGGATGTTGCTGGGAGTGGAGGGCTCGAGTTACAGCTGGATCGGCTGGGTCTTTGTTCCCTGGAGTGCAGGAGGCTGAGGGAATAGGTTGTTTAAATCATTTTCCCAGAGTGGACTACAAGAGAGCACATGGGTTTAAAGGGAGAGTTCACAGGGAGCTGATGGGCAATTTTTTTCACTCGGAGCATAGTCCATGTTGGAAATGAGCTGCCCGAGGAAATTATAGAAGCATGTACAATAATGACAGTCAAAAGACATTTGAAAAAATTATGTACAGGTTCTCCTCTACATACGATGGGGTTACATTCCGATTAAACCCATCGTAATTGGAAAAAATCATAAGTCATTGTAAGTAGAGGAGCATCTCTATAGGAAAGGCTTTGAAGGCAATGGGCCAAATGCAAATAAATAGAACTAGCCCAGAATGCCAATTTGGTTAGTATGGAAGAGTGGGACCAAAGTGCCTTTACTATATGGCTTCTTTGACTTTGGGAGGAGAGGGAACAAAAGATGAACAGAGAGTTCATTAAATTTACTCTGTTTATGTCCCTAGCCTCATCAGTCTTCCCCATTGATACAAGTTTCCATTCCTGGCAACATCTTTTACAAATGTTATCTCCACTCTCTGTAGTGCAGTCGTCCTTCCATACATATAACGTGCTGACCAGAACTGCATGACATACTCAAGATGTGGCTGAACAAACAATATTCAGTCCCATGGGCTCTTGTTAAGTAACCTCATGTGCAGCACATTGTAAAAGGCCTTCTGAAAATCCAAATACACAACATCCACTGCATCACCCTTATTCAGGGTGTTTGTCACTTCTAAGAATTCCAATAGGTTTGACAAGCAAGGTTTTTCCTTAACGAACCCGTGCTGGCTTTGGCCCATCTTATCACAAGCCTCCAAATAGTCTGTAACCTCATCCTTGATAATTGACTCCAACATTTTTCCAACCACTGATGCAGATAACCGGTCTATAATTTCCTTTCTGCTGCCTCCCTCCCTTCTTGAATAGCAGGGTGACATTTGCAATTTTCCAGTCCTTCCTGACCATACCAGAGTCTATTGCTTTTTGAAGTATTATCTATCTCTACCACGATTTCTTTAAGAACCCAAGGGTGTAATCCATCTGGGCCAGGAGACTTATCCACCCTTAGACCATTCAGCTTTCTTAGCACCTTTTCCCTTGAAATAGTAACTGCACCGACTTCCCTTCCCTGTTATCCCTTGACATCTGGCACATTGCTAATGTCTTCCAGAGTGAAGACTGATGCAAAATACTCATTTAGTTCCTCTGCCATCTCCTTGTCTCCCATTATTATTTCTTCTGCATCACTTTCTAGTGGTCCTATATCTACTCTCACCTCTTTTAATTTACTTGAAGGAACTTTTTTTCTATCTTCTTTGTTATTTGCTAGCCTACTTTCGTACTTCATCTTCTTCCTCCGAATGAGTTTTTAGTTACCTTCTGCAAATTTTTTTTAAAAAAACCCAATCCTCTATCTTCCCACTATATTTTGCTTCTTTGTATGCTCTTCCTTTTATAAATGTAATTTTTTTTAAAATTAGACATACAGTACAGTAACAGGACATTTTGGCCAACGTGTCCATGCTGCCCAATTTACACCCAATTACCCCATACCCCTGGTACGTTTAGAAAGGTGGGAGGAAACTAAAGCCCCCAGGGAAAACCCACACTGCCACTGGGACAATGTACAAACTTCTTACAGACGGTGCGGGATTCGAACTCTGGTCCCAGTCACCACTAGGTAGTCCAACCGTGCCAGTTTGATTTTGGCTTTGTCTTCCCTTGTCAGCCACAGTTGTGACATTTTTCTATTTGAATATTCCTTTTTTGGCCTGCATTTATCCTGCACCTTCCTCACTTCTTGCAGAAACTTCATCCATTGCTTCTCTGCTGTCTTCCCCACAGCCCCCTCCCACCCCATAATGCCCCCTTCCAATCTGCTTTGGCCAGTTCTTCTCTCACGCCAGTGTAATTCCCTTTACCCCTTTGAAGTACTGGCACATCTGACTTTGGTTTCTCCTTGTAAATCTCAATTATATTGTGACTTCCATTGACACTGACTTGCTAGACATGATCTGCCACAATGTCCTCCCCTTCTGGAACAGTGATACTATCCCTGATTAGCAATGTTAGTCCCACCCAATCCTTTCACTTTTATATATCTAAACCCCAGAACATGCATCAGCCAATCCTGTCCTTGTGGTCTATAATGGCCACAACATCATATTCCACGAATTGATCCATGTTCTCAGTTCATATTCCTAATACTTAATGCATTGTAATAAACTCATTTAATCTCTTCCAACTGACTGCATTTATGGTTTCTCCTGCCTGTCCTTCCTTGCAAACTCATACACATTGTATCAACCTTTCCACCACCTACACCAAGTCTTCAACCATTCATTTATCTGCCGTAACTTCCTATTCCTACCCTCACTGGCATGCGGTATAGGCAGAAATCTTGCGATTACTACTCTTGAGGTCCTTTTTAGCTTCCTTCCTAACTCCCTATATTCCCTTTTCATATTTATGTCATTAGTACTAACATGGACCAGGACATCTGGCTGCTCACCCTCCCACTTGAGAATGCTGTGCACTCGATCTGTGACATTCCTGGCACCTGGGAGGCAATATGCCATTGAGGAGACTCATCACAGAACCTCCTTTCTCTTCCCCTAACCATTGAATCCCCAATCACCACAGCTCTTCTCACCACTTCCCTTCTGAGCTGAAGGGCCAGACCCTGTGCCAGAGACCTGAGCACTACAACTTGTCCCTGGTAGATTGTCCTCTCCAAGAGTATCCAAAATAGTATACCCATTGTTGAGGGGAACATCCACAGGGCTGATCTGCACTGACTGCATATTCTCCTTCCCTCTCCTAACAGCCACCCAGTTACTTGCCTCTTGGGTATGACTGTCTTCCTCCTGCCATGATCTGGAGTTCATCCAACTCCAGTTACCTAACATGGCCTGTGAGGAGATGCAGCTGGATACATGATTTGCAGGTGTGGTCATCAGGGACAGTTGTGCTGTCCAAGATTTCCCACATTTTGCAATTGGATCATATTAGCTGCCATCTCTCTACCTGCTCTGGGTTACCATGCAAAGATCTTACTTGACCTTGACTGTAGCACATCCACGGGCTCTGCTTATCGAAGCCTCTACAGCCAAAGCCTCTAATGAAGGAAAGTTTCCTGTTTTGTTTTTAAACCATCTCATTGCTTTAAAATATATGTGGACACTTGCTGCAAGGTCCCTCTTCTCTGCACCATGCAGTCATTTTCATTTTACTATGTATTTCCTTGTGACACCTCCCACCAAGCACACAGAGAACAGAATGGTTTCCGTTTCCAGCCAAAACGCCTGATCTTTTGTCGAGGAGCTTCGGCTCGAAATGCTGACCATTCCTTTGCTCTCCCACTGATGCTCCTCGACCCGCTGAGTTCCTCCAGCAGATTGTGTTTGGCTTCAGATTCCAGCATCTGCAATCTCCTGTTTGTTTCCACTTCCTTTCAGAATTGCTGCATTTCTATTCCATTCACTCTGTTCCCTTCCTTAAACCATTCTGCTGGCTACAGGCTGCGAAGAGAGTGGCTCTACATAGAAAAGATTGCGTAATATTTCCTTACAACATAAAAACCATTTGGCCATTTGACACTATGCTTGCTCACAGTGTAATCCCATTCCTAGACTAATTTTCCCCGTGACTTAGACTCCCCACAATCCCATTAACACTCCACCGACCTACAATAGAACTCAGACCAACTGCTCACAGTCTTGTTCTCCACTCACGCAACCTCCCCGCGTCTAGTTGTTCCGTCTCCTGATCATTAGAACCTCTTGGTTCTAGTATCATTCCTGTAAACCTTTGCCACTTTATCAAGCATCTATTATTTTCACGATATGAAAAACAAAAATACATGTGGTTCTAACTGTCATGTTAAATTCAACAGAAACTTTTGCTTTTCACCCTCAATTTTCTAGAAATTAGCCCCAGTGCTTTGCTTGCTCCACGAGCCTCCATTGTTATTCTTCAACATTTGTCTGTCCACATCAGATCCAAGTCCAATCTGTTGATGGTAGAAAATCGTTGATGTTCATTGCTAGAATGCTACTGGCTTTGACATCCTTGGATCTGAGTGAGGCCTGTTGATTTTCCTTTAGGAAAGATTTAACTTTGGGCAGCCAATATGACCACACGCAGCAACAGTGGTGATCCATTTGCTGGATAATGATCAGAAGGGTCTCCAACTCCTGTTTTTCCTCATCTTGGCTCAAAGCCATTTTATGCCTCAAATGTTCCCCTAGTCGGGATTCGCCAACACATCAAACCCAAGGCTGTTCCAGCCTGTGTATCCTCGTGACTTTTTTCAGGCATATTGGAGATTATCCTATCGATTAGAAGTCGAACATTGACCATGCAGCAATGCTGGCAAACATAACATTGTTTAAATTTTTAATGTAGACATACAGCACGGTAACGGGTCCTTCCAGCCCATGAGTCCATGCCTCCTAATTATACCCGATTGAACTACAACACCCATACATTTTGAAGGGTGGGAGAAAACCCATGTAGACACAGGACAAACATACAAACTCCTTCCAGACGGTGCTGGATTAGAATCCCAGTTGCTGGCACTTTTACAGTGTTCCAAATGGGTGTAAAGTCCTATCGAATAACTGCTGCTCAGTCTATATCACCCAGGTGTAGTCTTCTGCATCCTTGCCAATGTGCAAATTTACTTGTGGATGGCAGTGTTTTAATGTATGCAGTATGAGGATGAATTCTGTGTGTATGCTTGCATTGGGGGAGTGAGAGTTCAGGCCTCTGTGTAAGGAGCCAGCACTGAAGCTCACCCTGACCTGACATGTGAGCTTTGGTACAATCCGTCTGATGCCAAGAGTGGTGGTTGACATCCCTACTAGCCTAATGGACAGTAGGATCCAGATGCCAGTCCAGCCGCCATCCCGAATCAAAATTAGCTGCACTCTAACCTCCCGAGGCAAGTATGTGGCCTTTCTCTCAGGGTGATGCAAGCAGGTTATGGCACTGAGGTAGGGGAATCTCTCGACCCTGAAGAAATGTGACAGGCCAAATTGTCCCCTGCATCTATTCCTTATGCTGATCAGTGTGCTCTCCACCTTATGAAGTCAGCCCATCTAATCTCACAGTGAACTAGGCATCCCTCTGCACCTTTTGGATTTCAGCATTATAAATGATGAAAGAAATCTCATTCTATTGCACTTTTTACAATTGCAAGATGTCCTAAAGTATTTACAACCATCGAATTGTAATCACTAGACTATAATGAGGTGGAGCCTTAAGTTCCTGTGCGGTGAGCTCCCACAAACAGCAAAGCATTAGTCACTCAGGCAATCTCTTCTGTGCTTCCTCGCATACTGCTGTGAATCTCCACGTCCACCCGAGATGGACCTTCATGTTAATATTTCGTCCAAAGATGGCACCTTCAGTTCTGTCCACATCAGCCTGGACCAGGGGGTTGAAGTTCTTGGCGTGGCTGAGAGTTGCATATGCCCTTTGAAAGGCAGTGAATGCCAACTGGGTTAAAGTACACTTCACTTGAACTGCAGCCAAAGTTACACTTAAACATCATAATTTATTAACACTTTAACAACAAAAAAGTCATAAATAGCCATCGACATATTTTGCTTGTTTTCTGGTTTTCTTTTACAAATGTGTGGGCTTCGCCCCCTCGCCTGGCATGCTTCAGAAAGTTCAGTCTTGTGACGGTCCTTTGACCAAAATAAAAGGGCATTGTTTTCATGAAAAGATTGGGGTGGGCCTCATCCAACCACACACTCGATTCCTTCATCTCAATTCCGTTCCGCTGGAGATTGGTCTTCAGGGTCACTTCTTCTGAGAGACTGTCATTTTCCGAAGTCCCTTTATTCGAATAAGCAGCTCATTAATAAAATCCTAGACCAAAGAAGGGAGAAAGAAGAGGAATTAACCTCTGCTTCCTTACAGCATGGGGAGCAAGGGTCAATACAAATGGGAACCAGCAATACAAATGGGAGCAAGGTTTTACTAACGTGCTCAAGCATATTAAAAAGCCTTGATAAATCAAACTTAAATTTCTTAATAAACGTGAGTTTTGTTACAGGCCCTATAGAAAGGTAACTCCTTATTTCACATAACCACAGCTCCCGCAACCTGACGGTTCTGACCAAAGCCCAGGAACAAATAAATGGATGATTTTTCATTATTTTTAAACAGGGCTGTTGACTAAGTCTATTCAGGATGAAAATGTGAATGGTGCAGTGTTTATGGAATCCCTTTAATATCTGGCAGTGGAAAACATTGAGGAATTGAAAGAGACATTTTCTTTTATAATTTCCTACATTTCTCCAATAGGATATACTTTAAATTTTCATTGTTTTTGTGAATTTCCTGCTTTGCATTTTGACAGTGTGCCCCCAGGGGGCAGTCTTGTGCCACAAGTACTGACATGTCTATTCAAACATCAAGCTTGCAACAGAGAAACCAATATCCCTTGCTCCCTTGTCATTTATCTCACTCCATTTTCTTTTCCTTTTTCCATACACTTCAGCCTTTCTCTAAAAACGTAGTGCTGTTCGCTTCAACAATTTGTGAGAGTGATTCTAAGAATACGGAGGATAATGCCTGTCTCCTGGATCGTTATTGCTTGTTCACTTTGCTTTCCTGGCTGGGGTTTGGATTCCTGTACAATAGAAATCTCCGACAGAGTCGTGGAGAGATACCACATAGAAATGAATCCCTTGGCCTGTCATTCACACCAACCATTTACACTAATCTCGCCCTATTCTCCATCCGCACACACATAAAGGACAATTTACAGTGGCCATTTTAAGCTACGTTTCTCAGAGAAATGTAAACTGCAAACCTGCACCTCCCTATGTCCCTAACCGACTGGCCTATTCTCCATATCAATCAAAGTCTTCGGAATTCCTAAATGTTTACTAGATTAGCCCCAACTCTACCCCAGCCTGCTGCTGTTCCCACCAACCCTAAACGTTTCCCTGAGGGACCATCGATTAAGCCTTCATTGCTATTGCTTTTTGGCTGTATAGTGTGCAGTGGCATAGCGGGTAGTGCTGCTACCTTACAGTTCCAGCGTCCAAGGTTTCATATTATCATCGGGGACCCGTCTGTGTAGAATCTGTATGGTGCTTTTGTGACCAAATGAACATAGAAATCCTCAGCATAGTGTTGAGCTAGCTGAACAACTTATTCTTAACAATGGCTTAGAATTTCCCTACTGCATAACTCCATTTTTTTCAATTCTATGTACCTATCTGATAGTTTCTTGAAATATATTGTACTTGCCTCCGTTACCATTGCAGGCAGTGCATTTAGGGCACACACCAGACTGTGTAAAAAATATATATATACCTCTCACATACCCCTTGTACGTCCAAGCACCTTAAAACATCTATGCCCTGTCATGTTAGCCATTTCAACCCTGGGAAAAAGCCTCTGGCACACAATCAATGCCTCTCATCGTCTTGTACACATCCAGCAGCGCTCATCCTCCCTCGTTCCAAGGAGAAAAGACCAAGTTCACTCAAATGCTTTGATTTCCTCCCACACCCCAAAGAGGTGCAAGCTGACAGGTTAATTGGCCATTGCAGGTTCCCCCTAGTGGGTAGGGAAGGGGTGGAACCTGGGGTGGGGGGGCTGGGGAGAATAAAATGGGAATAGTACCACTTGGAGCTGCAGGGCTGTATGACAAAAGGCCAGGTCCGAGCCCTCCTTGGGAAGTTTAAGCAAGGTTTCATGTACATTTCAGACTACTTTGATTTCAAATTCTGCTTCTCGATATTGCTCGCTGAAGTTCTGATCTCAACTGAAGAGTGACACAAAGCCAGTGATACATGTCCCCTCCTTTCAGGCTAGATAATAATGTCTTGATTTATCGCTGTAGTAATGCCGAATTGCACTCGTGTTGAGTGAGGACTGTATTGTTGGGCGAGAACATTGACCTCATCACACAATGTCATTGGGAATGAAGAAAATCATACTGCCCGATAACAAAAAGCTGGAAGGACTCAGGCATCATCTATGGCTTGAAATGGTCAATGTTTCATTCGGGACCTTTTCTCAAGAGTGGGACTGCCTAGGTTCTCATTGAATGCTCAAGGTTCCAACACCTGCAGTTCTTGTGTGTCCCCCAAAAATATGCTTCAAGAAATCAAGGTCTTGCATCAACACAGACCGTTCACTTGGGGGGGTGTCCCAAGGAGTTAAACAGGAAGGTCTGCAGCTGCTGGGATTACAGTGCAATACACAGAAATGCTGGAGAAACTCAGCAGGTCACGCAGCATCTATAGGAAGTGAGAGGTAACCAGCGTTTCAGGCCTGAACTCTTCAAGGTATGAGCAAAGAGCAGGCAGGCGCCTGAATAAAAGGAGGGGAGAGGGGCAGGCTAACAGGTAGGAGTTTACCAACTTATGCATACATCGTTGCAAAAGCACCGGTTTGTGCACAGCAAGCAATTAACAACGAAATGATCAGGGACCAAATATTGTAAAAACCCCAGTATTGGCACCTATGGGAATTTGTAGATGCCGGATAAGGGAATTTTTCTGGTTGCTTGAGACTAAATGTTATGTGATTTTCAAACTAACAGTGAGATGCGCCAATTTTAAACTTTCATATTTTTTACCTACTATAGAAGATGACTCCCAGAATTTCCACTTAAAATCTAGGTTGTGAACTATACTTGTTGTATAAGACTACCCTGAGTCTGGCACTTACCGCTGACCAGTGGAGAGATTAAAAGAAAATTACCCAGTAAATGTTTACATTTTATTAGCATATTTTAAAATAACAGGCCATTTAAAGCCTGTACAGAGCCGATGGGAATCGGACTGGATGGATGGACCCTGCAAGAGAGCGCTGAGACTCCACTATTAAGGTTCGGGTTTTAAACTTGACATATACGTGACAGGGCAGCATGGTTGATGTAGTGGCTAATGTAACACCAGCAATTGGAACCAGTGTTTGAATCCTGCACTGTCTGTAAGGAGTTTGCATGTTCTCCCCGTGTCTGCGTGGGTTTTCCCCAGAGGTTCCCATTTCCTCCCACCATTCGAAACGTAACGGAAGTGTAAATTGGGCGGCACAGACTTGTAGGCCGAAATGGCCTGTCACCGTGCTGCATCTGTAAATAAGACAACCCTTGGTTTGGGTGACGACTTTAAGATTCAAATACCGACATATACAGTATTTATTTTCTGTTATCTTTTTGCCAGTTGCTTGAGGCTTCTGGTTGCCTGAATTCCAGATAACAGGGGTTTTACTGTAATTACATTTTGGTTGTCGACTAAACATAGGTGTTTGCAAGTCGTCTTTACAAAGTGATGGGCATTGCTGTTACCTCAGCTGGAGATTAGCAGCTCTGATGCAGCACATCTCTGTTATAACATTGGGAGGGCCTGTTACCGTGCTATATCTCTAAATTCAGGTTAATTTTATGATAAGCTAATAGCCTCTGCCTTTAGAACCACAGAACACAGCACAGAAACAGGCCTTTTGGCCCATCTAGTCCATGCCGAACTATTTTGCCTTGTGTGTTTTTGCATGTTCACTGGATCAGATGCACAGTATCAAAGACTACTGAAGACCTGAAACACCAGGCAGAGAAGAACTTCATCGCACCAGTCCCAAATGAAGAGGGATTAGCTGCTTGCTGATTGGAGTTGAAAGACTGAGAGGGATCTCATTGAAGCGTACACAATTCTCACAGGGATTGATCAATAAGAGTGGTCGTTCAGGACAGACAAGGGATGAAATTTCATCACCCACAGGGCGATCTATTTTGGAATTAGCTGTGGAGGTTCTTCATATTAGAAATCAATGTCAAAAGATACAAGGTTAGTTCAGCCTTGATCTTATTGAGTCGTGTTGCGGGTACGAGGGTTGGAATGACCTACTCGCGTTTCATTTTCTTATGTAAGCGGTATTGACACAATTCCCAGTTTGTGGGCCCAGTGAACACCATTCACATCCCGCGTCTCCTCCCCCGCCCCCCCCCCCCACCCATGCACTTCCTGCAGATGGAGTCGACAGTGTTCGAGAGAGATGAAACGGAGCAGAAGGTTTCACTTACGTCTGTGGGTTTACAGCATTCGTGTAGCATTTCCTGCAAATGATAAAAAACAAGACTGTTTAATTCAAGTCAGCAGCGTCAGAGAAAAGATGTTAGAATGTGTGGTCAAGTTCACTGACGTGCCTTTATCTCCCATATTATCCATTTGTCCTTCATAGATGTCAAAGTGGAAGGTCCCAACCTTCCAGTAACCATTAAAACATCAGATCAAAAGGCCAGTTGCCTGTGAACATGACAGCATCAAAAGTGAAAGTGAAATGAAATAGCCAAGTATGGTGAAGGAAGGAAGGTGTACTCTGTTTTTACATGATTACATGGATCCCTGTTGATAAAATGAGGTAGGTCTGGTCATGGCGGCTATTGTGTATGTTCTCTTTGTTTAAAAAAATAATAAAATGGTTTATCAATTGCCCAGTTTCGTCCATATTGATCATGGACAGTTTTATTGCTCAAGGTCATATGGGAGTATTTGGGTGGTAGGGGCCTGCTACCATGCTGTATCTCTAAATTCAGGTTAGTTTTATGATAAGCTAATAGCCTCTGCCTTTAGAACCACAGAACAAGGCACAGAAGCAGGCCTTTTGGCCCATCTAATCCATGCCAAAATATTTTGCCTTGTGTATTTGCGTAATGGTCATTTAAAGACATCCGAAGACAGTACTCCAGCTCTTACAGTGCAGGGAGGTTATCGCCACAGGCTGCAATTCATACAGTGATGAGTTGGAATGTGGAAGGGAGATAGCGGGTCGAGTGGCTTGGTGGCCATACAATGCTCATAGACTTCTGGGAGAGGGTTGAAGCTCACTCTCCCATCCACAACAATGGTGCTGAGGTGAAAGTTGCTCATTGGTTAAAGCCCTCCAATAACGTTGCCCTTGCACTGATCTCTCCTTGTAACTTTGTACTCAGCACTCTTTTTAATTGGACTGATTAGCTGAGTTTGATACAAAACAAGTTTTCTCACTGCACCTTGGCACAGGTGACAATAAATTTGAACTTGTACAATCCATCAACCCCGTCACCATGTAGTGCAAAAAGGTACAGGGGAGGTCCAACCCTCATCAAAGTGACACTTTAAAGGAGCAATTTGAGGCCTGTTAAATGTGCACGCAGGATTCAAACATCTTGGAAATGAGCTGAGCATTCACCACACAGAAACACGTTGTTAATGGAGCATCAGGAGTTCATGCACGGCAACAAATGAATCGCAAGTGGACTTTTGTGAGATTTGATCTTAAAAAGTCCTGACAGAGGGTGTAGACCTGAAGCCTGGACTCTTTCCACAGACGCTGCCTGAGCAGTCACTTTTTTTTGTTTCTGTTCTCGATCTATACAAAAACTCACATCACCCTACAGGCTTTTGCATGGAGTTGTAGATAAGAAATGAGAGGCTTTGAAAGAGAAGTCATTCTTGCCCTTAATAATTTCACTTTCAAGCTTGACCCGCTCAGTTCCTCCAGCAGATTGGGTTAGGCTTTCTCATCCTCTTTTTAAAAGGGATCCAAGGGTTTTGTCACGGTGGTCATAATGCAGGCACCCTTTTATGTGGCCATGACAGAGATAATTTCCTTAAAAGAATGGTGTAGAGCTCATCAAAAGAACCAAAGACTTGCTGATCCAAACCAAGCCTTTTATTAACTAAAAGACTGGAGCATATCACAAGTAGGTCGACCAGTCCAGAATGACCTGGTCTGGCTAGGAGCAATCCTTTGAGACCTGCCAGTAGGTGGGGCTACACTCTCAGCCAATCACAGTCATCCTACACTACCATCTGTACATATACACATTGGGGATAGAATCTGTACTATCACAGATGGGTGGAAAACCTTTGTCCTAGTTCATGTGCACTAACCATGCAATTTAAGTACAATCACAATGGCTTCAGTGCTCTTTAATACAAGTGATTGCTGGATACATTTCTGCTCCTTGTTTTAATAAAGACATCACTGGAAGACATCCTAATGGGTTTATTGCTGGGATAATCCTGGGGGTAGACCTTCTGTAGACTCAATGCAGGGAGACTCATTAAGCCGCTAAATGCCAGGGGAACCATTAATCTGAAGAGGCCCATTAAACTGATGCACTAGCTATCTGCAATGAACAAATGATAATCCACTGGTTTTGCTGGATTGTTTAGAATGTGCAGATATCCCGGGGGGGGGGGGGGGGGGGGGCATCAGAATTAGCTGATAATTGCAGCAAGTTATCACTCACAGCGCCCAACCAAGATATTGTCAGGCGACAACACTCCAACTTATTAAGCGGGCTCTCTAGTCACCTAAGGGTGATGTGTCTGAGCAGTGTTTGTTATCTGAGGTGATGTTCCAGTGCTGTTAACCAGGTACAAGGACCAGCGATGCCATTTTGGAACATTGTACTGCCCAGTTTTTTTTCAATGATGAGAGAGATAGCAGCTCAGGAACAATGAACAGCCGTAACTGGTTTGGAGCTAGAGGTAAGGATGGGTCTCCATGGAAGCAGAGTTTATGGACTTTCAACAATGGGCTCTACTAGGCTGTACATAATTCTGTCTCAGAGGATAAGGTTTAACTTCTACACCACAGGAGACTACACTGCCCATTGGGTCCATCTCCCAGCAGTGAAATCCCTTCAGACCCTTACCCCTCTTCATTTCCCCTTACCCCTGCAACTTAGTCCCTCTCACATGCCCCTCAACTCTCTGTTGATTATTTTGCTGTTCACCTGTGCTAAAGTAACCTTACAGCAGCCAATTAACCTACCTGGAGAATCCAATCCACCCACCAATCCAACCCCATGCAGTCACAGGGAGGATGTGCAAACTCCACATAGACAGTAGTAGAGGTCAAGATCGAACTTATTCAATTAACGAATATTGGTTTCATTCTGTGTACAGCCTCTTGTACACTGAGCATCCATAGTAAACAAGTCAAACCAATTTCTCATGTACCAAGTTGTCGGATGTACCAAGGTGCAGTGAGATGGTGATGTTTATCTGCTAATTTCCTCAGAAGACCACAACACCAATAATTCAAAGGACATTCTCTTTGTGCCCCGAGAGATTGAAGTTACCAGCCCATTCTGTTAGTATAGCTGCCAGCTCTTCTCACTGCTCCTGGTAAAGGTCCCAATTTTTTCCACTTTCCCTCTCGACACCTTGAACGTTACCATCTGCCAACAACAAGTACTTACTTGGAGCTTGGAGCGCTGGTCTTCATCTGAGATTTCTAGCAATTCATCAATGTCAATCTCCAGCTCTGGGATCTCTTCCTCCTGCAGAATGAAGGGCAACAGTTATTTAAGGCTACAGAAGATTCGCACCGAATTCTGACAGCCTTGCAATGTTCAAAACCTGACGTACATCAAGGATGTGTTAGCATGAGGGAGGGTGCAGTGGAAATTCACCAAGGTGTTGCTTGGGCTAGAGTGTTTCGGTGGTGAGGAGAGCCTGTGTCCATTTACTCTTGAGCAGAGGAGGATAAGAGGGCTCATGATTGTATTTAAAATTATGAGAGGTATACATAGGGTGGACTGCAGCAAACCTCCCTACATCAGAGGTAAACAAAACTAGGGTAAGGGATAAGAAATTTTGAGGGAACTAGAGATTGGTGAGTACCTGGAATGCACTAAGAACCATTCAGTTGAATCTAAATTGGCTGAGCATAAAGGGCGGGGCAAGTGCTGGAAGATGGGACTAATATGGATGGATACCCAATGGTTGGCTTGGATGTAGCAGGCATGCTGTATGAATCAATGTTAGATTGGGAATGTACTTGCTCCCATTACCCGATGTAGCCATAGCATTTTGGGGCAGTGGTTATAATTGTCCATTATCCAGCACTGACTTTTTCATTCAATCCCCAAGAGCATTTCAGTCTCTCAGGGAAATGCCATTATTGCACTTTTTCTGTGCAATCAAAACTAGGATCTCCTTCACATTCAGTCACTTCCAGTGACTTGAAGAGCTTCTTTCTGAATCACAGTGGGAATTGCCTCCGAGTGAGCGTGGTCTTCACCATGTGACAATTTCGAGAGAACTGCAGGAACTCCATTGAACTGAGGTGGCTGGCACATTTGTGCAACTAGTCGAGCTGTTGACTCAGAGCCAGAGAGTCCATTTCAATCCTGTCTGAGTCTAACTTGTATGCTTTCGCTGTGACTGAGTGGACTTTTTCAAGGTACTCTGGATGGAGAAATTTTTCTCCATCTTATGTTTGCTGCATGGTAACCTGAAAGCTATGATCCTAACCAGCAAGCCAAGCCTCACTTAGGGCCGGTATCAAACAAGGCTGACACTGGAGACACACAGGAGACTGCAGATGCTGGAATCGGGACCAACAAACACAATGTCCTGTAGAACTCAACGGGTCAAGCAGCAGCAGTGGGAGAAAAATAATTTTCAACTTTTCAGGTCACAACTCTTCATCAAGACTGAGAATGCGGGCCCAAAGCCAAGTTCAGGTGGCCAAGTACAGGTAGGCTGGAGAGTCCAGCCCAGGTAATTTACAGGGCTCCAATGGCTTGATGTCAGCAAGGTTAAGCTGATTATAAGAGCCAGTGGCTCAAAGGAATTTAAATTGGTCAATGGCTCAAAGGAATTTAAATTGGCCGATGGCAAGCTGTGCATGAATGGATGGGGCAGGGCCAACCCTTGATTGACAGGTGGTGTCTTCCGACCAAGTAGTGGGCAGTACTGTCACTTAACAGCCATGACCCTTCACAATACACATACCGAACCTCGACAAACTCCTGAGGAAGTAGAGGTGCTATCATGCTTTCTTCATAATGCTATTAGTGTGTTGGGTCCAGGAAAGATCCTTCGAGATAGCCACTACCAAAACTTAAATTTGCTCACTCTCTCCACCTCTGATCACCCAATGATCACTGAATCGTACACTTCTGGTTTACCCTTCCTGAACTAAACAATCAGCTCCTTAGTTTTGGTGACTGAGTGAGAGGCTGTGTTGATGCCCCTTTCTGCCAAGTTTCCATTCTCCCTCCTTTATGCTGACTCATTGTTTTACTTTATACCGTGGTATCATCGGCAAATTTGTATATGGTGTTATTGTCATACTGAGCCACCTCACACTGGTAGGTGTAAAGTGAGTAGAACAGGAGGCTAAGAACACAGTCCTGTGGTGCTCTGGTAGTGATGGAGAATGTGGAAATATTCTTACCAATCCTTAGAAATTGGGGTCTGCAGGTGAGGAAATCAAAAATCCAATTACACAGTGGGGTGTTGGGTTTGCTGATCAGTTTTAAGGGGATGATGGTGTTAAATGCTAAACTGTAGTTGATAAAGAGCATCGTGTGCATGCATCTTTGGTGTTCAGGTGTTCCAGTCTTTGTGTGGAGCCAGTGAGGTAAAATTTGCCATAAACCTGTTGCTACGATAGGTGAATTGGAACGTATCCATGTCACCACTCAGACAGGAGCTGATATGGTTCAACACCAGCCTTTTGAGACACTTCATCACTGTTGATGTAAGTGCTACTGGGTCATTAAGGCAGGTCCCAGACTCTTCTTGGGTATCAGTATGATTGACACCAGTTTGAAACAGTCGGGTATCACCCCCTGCCACGGTGAGATGTTGGAGGACAGGCTCACATTGTTGTGACACTTATTTCCATCATTCTCACCTCGAACTAACTTCAGAACTCATTGGAAACTCTTGAACCTATAGCAACCGCAACACAGTCCAAAACTCAGTAACCAAGTCACAGTGTACAAAGAAAGAACTTGTGTTCGCTCAGAGGCAAAATTCCATGCCTTTATTCACTTGTTTACTGAAGCTTACAAGAGGATGGGTCCTCTACCGATCTGTTCCCAACAACTGAGATCCTCTTGAAGTTAGACCCCTTCTCATATCTCCAGTCATCACCTAGAGTTAGCCAACGATTGGGTCATATCTGCAGATCTAGCAGGCAGCTGTGATTAATTTTTTTTTTTGAAAATTTGATTTGAATTTTACAGAACCAAAAAAAAACAAAGTATAATCTAAAACTACCCTCTACTCCAACCCCACCCCCCCCCCCCACCCCACCCCCTACAACCCTCCCCCTTCGGAGCTTAGTTAAAAAAACACAATAATATCAGATAAAATCAGGTTGTTGTACGGTGTGCCACCTTTTATCACAAATAAAAACAATTTACTTAACATCCAAACCTATATATTCCAAATATAAACTCCACATTTTAACAAAAGAAAGACTAATTATTCCGCAAATTATATGCTATCTTTTCCAAATAAATACATGATTGAATTTCGTTGTGCCATCTTTGTATACTCAGTTCAACATCATTTTTCCAAGTAACAGCTACACATTTTCTAGGTACAGCCAATCCTAAACGTATAAATGCTATTTGAGGTTTCTCCAATTGCAGACCTGTCGTAATTGTATTCATGTATCCCAATAGACATGGATCAACATATAATTCTATTTTGAATAAATCTTGCAAAAATTTAATTACTTTTTCCCAAAAGGGCTTAACCTTTATACATTCCCATAATGAATGTAAAAAAAAAGTACCAGTCTGCTCACCACACCGAAAACATAACTCTGACAGACTAAATCCATATTTTTTTAAATTTTTCAGGGGTTAAATATAACTGATGCAAAAAATTATAATTAATCAAACGATATTGTACATTAATTAACTTTGTAACACTGTCCAGACACATCAGATCCTCCTCTACGGATAAAGGAATAGATGTCCTTCTCCCATTTATCTTTTGTTTTAAATACATCCATCTTCTCCATCTTTTCCTATAATAACATATACATTTCTGAGACAAATCCCTTTTTCCCCTTATCAACAATTAATCTCTCAAATTTCATTTGACTGGGTAATACTAACTCTCTAGCTTATTATCAAGTATTAGATTTATTGTTAGAAAGTTTTTGCAGCTGTGATTCCTGACCTAAATATGCGGCTGAGACCTGGGCTTCCTATAGCATGTACTTCACGGCACTGGAAATACCATCAGAGCTAAGCTGGTATCTTTTGTGTGTACCCAAAAAATGTCTAAAAGGATAAATCGACGGATCAGTGTCCTCTCTCAGGCTACCAACCCCAGCAGCGAGACTCTCGTTATACTCAGTTGGGGAAGATCACATGCATCAAAGCTGACTCACGAAGCCAATGCTTTATTGCTGAGTCACATCACAGGAACAGAAAGCATTTCGTGGGCAATTCATCGTCCCACGTTTCTGCACTCTCCTCACCACCCCTACTGACTCCTGGTAATCCTTCGCCCATGACCAATGTTGGAATCTAGGGGTGAAAACATTATGAAATAAATGATTAATTAATAAGTGTATATTTACTGCATGGTTCAGGGGGAAAGAGGAATGTGATTAAGTGGCAATCACAGCATGGAGCAAAGTTGGCTGAGCAAAATTGTCTGCTCCAAAATACAGGGAGAGGAAATGCATAAAACGATTTAGGAGGAATGCTCAAACTAAAGGAGGTGGTGAGTAGCACAGGAGACACAGGCCAGATCAGAACAAAGAATGGCCTGCAAGAAACAAAGGGAATGGAAAACCAGTCTAGGAGGAAGATTAAGGCAGGAGGAGGTGTTAAAGAGAACAGCAGAAATTGGCCAGACAAGAACAGAATGGTGATTAGAAATATCTGGGGATGAATTAATTTCTGATCAACACAACGGGATAGTCTGGCCTTGAGGATTAAGATGGGAGTGCTACACCCCAGATATCTGCAAAACAGGAGATGACTTGTGATAACCCTTATGCAAAAAGATCTAGCAAAGGAAGACAACTTTTGTTCTGTATGATAATGAAATCTAGCAAAGGAAGCCAACTTTTGTTCTGTATGATAAGGTTGACCTATATAAACTGAACCAACTGGACAATAGGGGTCAGTCTTGGGGAGTAGCTCACTGTGCAGGTGACCTATGAACTAATGAGTGACCCAGAGCTCTGTTAAGTTTTATTCTTGTGCTGTGTAATAAATTGACTGTTGAACCGAATACCTTCTCCTATCACTTCATTCAAAGAACACGCTGGACTCAGACTACACATAGACTAAATTAAGAGTAAGTTAAAGCCAGAGTCCGACAATTTGGTGACCCCGACGTGATGAAGATGGAGAAGTGACGGAAGAAAAAGATACGAAACACCGGTCGATTGTGGTGTGGTGATAACAACAAGTGACCATCCTACAAAGGGAGGTAAGCAGACGCCTGTTTTAACGAAGTTCTGCTATTGGCAAAGATAAATTGTGTGTTGTCACTACTCTGCAAAAGCCCTCGTTAAAGCCAAAGAATAAAACAAAAGGGGGTTGGAGTCCCCCTAGTAGAACGGGGTTGGAGTCCCCTGTAGTAGAAGGGGGTTGGAGTCCTCCTAGTAGAACGGGGTTGGAGTCCCCTGTAGTAGAAGGGGGTTGGAGTCCTCCTAGTAGAACGGGGTTGGAGTCCTCCTAGTAGAACGGGGTTGGAGTCCCCTCGTAGCGATCTCGAGAGATAGCTTTAGACACTTGGCCAATTAGAATAAGGTGTATGGTGATGGTTATTTGCTTCTATAGTGTGTAATAAGTATTTGATTAAGGATCGTGTACCATAGTAGTGTATAAGTATCTGTATAAGGTGCATTGTGATGGTTATTTGTTTTTATAGTGTGTAATAAGTATTTGATTAAGGATCGTGTACCATAGTAGTGTATAAGTATCTGTATAAGGTGCATTGTGATGGTTATTTGTTTTTATAGTGTGTAATAAGTATTTGATTAAGGATCGTATACCATAGTAGTGTATAATCAGTATCTGTATAAGGTGTATTGTTTTATAGTTATTTGCGTCTATAGTGGTTAAGTATCTGTTTAGGAATCGTCTAGTGTATCATAATATTTTATAATAAGTATTTGTTTAAGGATCGTGTGTAGTGTGCTGCTGGTGTTTATAATAACGTGGGAAGGGACGAAGTAGATTGCAGGGTGTCAAAATCCTACCAGGGGAGAGACCCAGTGAAGTACGAAGTCTAAAGGGTTAAAGATCAGAACGGAGATGGAAGGAGTAAATAGGGATGTAGGGCAAGAGCTCGGGGGAGACAGAGGGGTTCCCCCATCTGTAAACCGACAGTGGGAGAAAACAAGGAATCAATTACTGGGAGGATTACCGAAGGGAGAGGAGGTACAGGCTATGGCACGGTACGAACAGATATGGAGAGAGCTGCAGAATCAGGGGAAGGTACCACGAGGGTTTGAAAAAATCCGGCTGGTATTGTACTTAGGAGAAGCAGAGAGGGAAGCAGCCAAGGAGGTACAGGAACATGAGGCAAAAGGACAAGGATCTATATGGAATAGAAGAAGGTTTAAACAACAGAGAGAAGTGAAGGAACAGAGAAGGGCAGATTTACACATTATGACATTGGCTTGCATGGCTGTGGAAGCGAACCTTCAACATGATATTAAACAGGGATCCCATAACACTAAGGAGAATACGGGGGAGGTGAAGCCGTCAGCCCCGTTATATCCAGAGTTACCGGAGACATTGCCACCACCTTATCCTATTCCCCAAATGCCAGCGATGCAGATAAGTGAGGGAATAGTGAATGTCACTGAGTTAACAGGTCCAGAACTACATGAGGCGAAGGAGAGACTGCAGAGAGTTGCACAGGAGAGAGTGGAGGAAACAAAAGAGTGGGTGCACAAAGTACAGAACGATAGATGTGCAGTAAGGAAAAATAGTAGGGGCTTGGGAAGTACAGATGAGAGAGAGCTGGGACAAGAGGAGAATAGGAAGGGAAATGACCCAGCGAGTGTCAGATGGGAACGGGAGAGAGAGCAGAACGAGGATACTGATCTAGCTAGTGTGAGTGTTGAGAATGAAGAGGAGGAACAGCCAGTCACGATCAGGGGAAGCATGATCACACATAGAAGACAGAGTCAGGATTACCCTCGTTCCCCTTTGGGATATGCGTTGCGGGACAGGGAGGAAGTACGGCTTCCAGAAAGGTATAGACAGATGCCGCTAATTTATAAGGGTCCGCAAATTGGGGAGAGGTATCAACCCTTCTCATTCACTGACATGAATTGTATTTTGGATAAAATGCCACCTCCGACTGAGGGAGGTGGAGCGTGGATGGGAAAGTTCTGCCAATATACGATGGGACATAAGATAGCCATAGGGGATTGGAGAGCATTATTGGGTAAACAGCTTGGGCTGTGGGAGATACAGCAGGTAGAAATGATCGCAGGAATCACTAGGTGCCTCGATGCCGAGCCATTTGCCAACCATGCTACGGCAGTAGGAGGGGCAATGAGAGATAAGTTCCCCGTTCCCCCCGGTGTCATGCAGTCCCTGACCTTTTCCATAAAGGAGGATGAGGAGATCTCGACTTTTTTGAGTCAGTGTAGGGAGAGTTGGACTGATAAAGCAGGAGTACACCCAGCCACAGATCCCTTGCAGACTACACTCTTTAGGGCTGCAGTAACGAGTGGACTGCCAGCTGTAGTTAGGGAGGCATTAGAGAATAACCCTGATATTCCTGGCTGCTCGAGTGAGCAATGGGAAAAACATTTGACCCATCACATGAAACATTACAGGGCTAAGCAAAAGGAGGACAAACATACTATGGAGTCGGCACAAGTGCAACTCCTTAAGCTTCAATTGGAAGAGGCTAGAAAAAAGGCAAACGAGGCAAAAAAGATTTCCTCAAAGGGTGCGAACCAGATGATTCAGCAGCCAACGCAGCCACCACAAGGGAATAATATGAGTTGGCACCCGGCCCCATATTGGGCACCGGGTCCCACCTTTGTGGCCAGAATGGGAGGACCAATGGGGGGATTCCGAGTAAGAGGGAGAGGTCGGGGTGCTCCACGAATGCAACCAGCCGTATGTTTTGTATGCGGTCAGCCAGGACACTGGAAGAGAGACTGCCCCCTGGCTTGGGATCCTCGGGACACTGGGGGAAGGGGATATGGACCACCACAAAATGAGCATTGGGTCCAGCCCCAGAGATCGTCAGTGCCACCCCCGGTACATCAGGCACCCCATGCGGCTTTAGCTCCAAAGAGACAATTCCCTTTGCTGACAGAGGAGGAGCAATATTGCCCACAGTGACGGAGCCCGAGCACCCACGAGCAGGCTAGGTTGGCAGACCCTTTCCTGCAGATTAAAGTTATGGACATGGAAGTATCCTTTTTAGTGGATACGGGAGCCAGATTTTCAACACTCACTGGCACTGAATTTCAAGATAAAACATCATCCTCTAGCGTCCAGCTGATAGGGTTCTCGGGTACACCAGAAAATCTGCCGTTTTCTACACCACTAGTCACTTCTGTGGCGGGACAGACTTTTACACATCAATATATTTTGTCAGCCAGGTGCCCTACCAATCTCTTGGGCAGAGACCTGTTGGTCAAGTGCAGAGCATCGATCCTTTGTGGACCCAGCGGAATAGAGGTCACCTTTCCAAATGGATATTCTATGAACTGTTCATTAACTACACTGCATTCCAGTTCTCAGATGTTGTTGGCGGCAGCTGGAGGATCCGTGTCTGAGGGACAATGGGCTGACATTTACTGGGGGTTGTTGCAACCAGAGGACCCTCAGAAGGGAGGGCTGCTAAAACTTTATAATCAATGGAAGCCGTGGATCCAGACGTTACACCCGTATACCCCTCCCTCGGACCCTCCCCATATGACCCTCTTTTACGATAGGGATGGGGATGAAATGTATCAGCATGCCTTTTATGAAGAGGTAGAGGGCAGGCAATGGGAAATTAATTCGGACTACATAGTGATAGGAAAGGAGGGAGTGGCCGCTGCGGTGGCACTGACATCTGAACAGCTGGAATGGTATGAGATGGCAGGTGAGGCCATTCCTCATGTCACCCTTGCAATTGGCACTACTCATCAGGCAAAAGATTTGGGACCGATGTGTCGGAACTTGAAGTCCCTAAGGGACTGGTCTGACACCCAAATACCGACAGTGCAGTTCTCCTCATCTGGTCAGGCATACAGAATTTTGTCTCCGACATATGATCAAGTCCTCCTTGAGCATAGACAGATTGAACGCTTTCATGGTAGAGAGAAGATGGATCACCCCGACTCGGCCCCTATGCTAGATTCTCTCCCTGAGAACCTGTGGTCAGTGGGACCAGCAGATGTGGGTTTTTGTCAGCAGGTTGATCCCATAACCTTCGAACTGTCAGATTATACCCCTATTTGGCAGATGCAGTATCCCCACAAACCTGAAGCTGAGGAAGGTTTGGCAAAGACCATTGATGGCCTTATGTATTCAGGGGTGTTGGAACATTCGCGTTCTAGTTGGAATACACCCATTTTACCGGTTCCTAAACAAGACACGGGCAAATATCGGATGGCCCATGACTTAAGGCGCATCAATGGTATTGTGAGTACACCCACAGTTCCAGTACCAAACCCATATACTGCCATGACTGCTTTAACCCCCAACCACAAGTGGTTCTCTTGCATAGATTTAGCGAATGCTTTCTTTTGCTTGCCGCTGGCAGAACCATTAAGAGATGTGTTTTCGTTCACGTATAGAGGTAGAAAGTTGCGGTATACTAGGCTTCCACAGGGCTTTATTTTATCTCCAGGGATTTTCAATCAGGTGTTGAAAGAACAGCTGGGGGGGCTAGCACTGCCAGGTGGGGTAGTTCTGATCCAGTATGTAGATGACATCCTATTAGCAGCACCTGATCATACTTCCTGTTTGGAGGCCACCTGTCTCCTGCTAGTGCAGCTGTTCAAGGCAGGCTTTAAAGTCTCTCGCTCAAAGCTGCAATGCTGCAGGCAGGTGGTCACCTTTTTAGGGAGAATGGTCTCAGCGAAAGGCACAGGGATTTCCCCTGCACATCGAACAGCGATACTACATCATACAAAACCAAAGACAGTTAAAGAGATGCTTTCGTTTTTGGGTTTGTCAGGTTATAGTAGGCAGTTTATCCCATCGTATGGTGAGTTGACACATCCACTGCGAACTTTGGTGAATGAGCAGGGGATGAGGAACCTGGGAGCTACACTTGATTGGACTGCACAGGCTGAGATGAGTTTTATTCTATTGAAGCAAGCTCTTACAACAGCTCCAGATTTGGCGATTCCAAATTATAAACTGCCTTTCTTTTTGGATGTTTCTGAAAAAGCACACACAATTGATGGTGTTCTTTTTCAGAAAAAAGGGGGTGGAAGATGTGTGCTTATGTATGTGAGTATCACACTAGACCCAACGGAAGACAGACACCCACCATGTACGAGACATGCAGCGGGAGTAGCAAAGATTTTACAAAAGGTGGCACACATAGTAATGGGACATGGCCTGACGGTATTAACAACACATAGCATTGTAGCATTTGTGAGCTCGACAGCATTTACAATGACTTCACTAAGGCAGACGAGACTAGAAAAGATCCTGAATGCTCCAAATGTTACATTTACCCATGAAGGCATTAACATGGCAGACAATATGGGAGAGGGAGAACCACACTGTTGTGAGAAGAGGGTAGTGAAGGATATTAAAATAAGACCTGACTTACAGGCTACACCCTTAAAGAGAACCAGATGAAACCTTGTTTACAGATGGGTGTTGTTACAGACACCCCACAGATGGATTGAAAGCTGCCTATGCGGTGGTACGAAAAACTACAGGAGGATTTGAAGAAATCATTACAGGGACAGTGAGAGGAAAGGAGTCAGCACAACTCGCAGAACTACAGGGAATGATAGCAGCATTAGAATGGGCAGAAGGGAAGGAGGTCAATATATATACAGACTCGGCATATGTGGTAGGGACAATTCAGGTCAAACTTAGTCAATGGATTAGAAGTGGGTTTTTAACAGCAGCAATGACCCCAATTAAACACGAGAAGGATGTTAGGAAACTGGCTGAGGCCCTCCTGAAACCAAGGGCATTAGCAGTTCTTAAATGTAAAGGACATGATAGAACAGATACGATGGTGGCTCGGGGAAATCAGGAAGCGGACATGGCCGCTAAAAGGGCAGCAGGATACGGCCCTCAGTTTATTATGATACAGGCAGACAGAACAGCACATGACTTATTACCACCGTGTAGGGTAGAAGTAATAGTACAGGAACAAGCAAAGGCATCACCTCAGGAAAGGATGGTATGGGAGGAAAGGGGGGCAACCAAGGATCAAGGACTATGGAGATCGATAGACGGGAGGCCAGTTTTACCATCTGGACTCATGAAACCCCTCCTCGAGGAGGCGCATGGGCTAACACACTGTGGAAAGAAGCAGATGATAAGGTACTTGATACATTGGTGGCACCCCTTCCTGCCGGCGATGGTGGAGAACCATATTAGAGAGTGTGATGTATGTATAGCTTTCAATGTAAAGGCGACTGTAAAGCCACATGAAGGTCAGTTCCCTCTACCTAAGTTACCAGGGCAGGAAATCGTACTGGATTATACGGACATGATTGAGAGGGTAAGTGGCTATCGATACCTCTTAGTAGCAGTAGATGTGTTCACAGGGTGGCCGGAGGCAATCCCTGCCAAAAGAGAAGATGCAAGGACGGTATGTAAATTCCTGATCAACCAGTATATTCCGAGACACGGATTCCCTAGAAAAATCAGGTCTGATAATGGAAGTCATTTTAAGAATAATAATCTACAGGAGGTAGAAGCAATGTTGGGATTGAAACATGCCTTTGGAACGGTGTACCATCCGCAATCCCAAGGGAAAGTGGAGAGGATGAACCAAACAATAAAAAGTAAGATCGGGAAAGTACAGGCACGGACCAAACTAAATTGGGTGGATGCGTTGCCCCTGGCATTAATGTCAGTAAGGAGTTCGGTAAGTTCTGTGACAGGATTTACTCCATATGAACTACAAACAGGGCACCAGTTTCCAGGACCGGGAGCCGGAATTCAGACTACGAAGAATGAGGTAAGCTCAATGGGATGCAAGCTTTATTATGAAAAACTAACGGCTCTGGTGTCAGATTTTTCACAACAGGTCACAAGTCCCAACAGAGAAGGGGAAACACCGATACCTTCAGTCGCGGAGTGGGTTCTGCTAAAGGTCATCAAAAGAAAGTGGTTGGAGCCCAGGTGGACGGGACCCTACAGAGTGGTGGAGAGGACGTCCCACGCGGTTTGACTACAAGGAAAAGGCGAGACGTGGTATCATTGGAGTCAGTGTGCAGCAACGGACCCACCGACACGGACACTGGAACAGATTCGAACGGAGGTGACTGAGAACCTGTGAAGCAACCACGGACTAAGAACACTTAACGTCCCTTTTTAAAGAGACTATTGGACTACAGTGACTGTGTATCAGTGGTTGACGGCATAATCGATTTATTGGCATCAAAACAATCGATTTATTGGCATCAAAACAATGAAGGGAGCTGTGATGGACACTATGTGGGGACTATGGGTGATGTTGTTCCTAGCCCTTGAAGCATCTGGAGAAGGAAACAACTGTACAAAGTGTTTGTGGTCAGCCTGGGAGGCCCATAACGAACCGAAACAGTACTTTGCGGATTGGACTGACGTTCCTGAACACTGTGTTGGGGCCCCCACTGGACTGAAGTGTGTTCATAATGGCCAAGTTTGTAAGGTTAAGTTTAACAAGGGGTCGGAGATGCCGATCCTGGCAATAACTCCAGAGGTCTCGGCCGAATAAGTTAACTAGTGGTTGGTCTCATTTTCATGAGACCAAAAGGGGGACTGTTGGAATCTAGGGGTGAAAACATTATGAAATAAATGATTAATTAATAAGTGTATATTTACTGCATGGTTCAGGGGGAAAGAGGAATGTGATTAAGTGGCAATCACAGCATGGAGCAAAGTTGGCTGAGCAAAATTGTCTGCTCCAAAATACAGGAAGAGGAAATGCATAAAATGATTTAGGAGGAATGCTCAAACTAAAGGAGGTGGTGAGTAGCACAGGAGACACAGGCCAGATCAGAACAAAGAATGGCCTGCAAGAAACAAAGGGAATGGAAAACCAGTCTAGGAGGAAGATTAAGGCAGGAGGAGGTGTTAAAGAGAACAGCAGAAATTGGCCAGACAAGAACAGAATGGTGATTAGAAATATCTGGGGATGAATTAATTTCTGATCAACACAATGGGATAGTCTGGCCTGGAGGATTAAGATGGGAGTGCTACACCCCAGATATCTGCAAAACAGGAGATGACTTGTGATAACCCTTATGCAAAAAGATCTAGCAAAGGAAGACAACTTTTGTTCTGTATGATAATGAAATCTAGCAAAGGAAGCCAACTTTTGTTCTGTATGATAAGGTTGACCTATATAAACTGAACCAACTGGACAATAGGGGTCAGTCTTGGGGAGTAGCTCACTGTGCAGGTGACCTATGAACTAATGAGTGACCCAGAGCTCTGTTAAGTTTTATTCTTGTGCTGTGTAATAAATTGACTGTTGAACCGAATACCTTCTCCTATCACTTCATTCAAAGAACACGCTGGACTCAGACTACACATAGACTAAATTAAGAGTAAGTTAAAGCCAGAGTCCGACACCAAGCAAAGCATAACAGAAGCATACTTCGTGACACATCGAAGCCTCATGTAGACATCACACCAACCCACCCAGTCTGGCACCCCTTCGGAGGAGTCTGTTGTCCCCACTTTCATCTCGTACAACCGTGGTGAAAGCAAGTAATCCCAAGGCTTTGAGAAGGTTTCTTTATAGACCCTGGATTAGCTCACCCTGAAGAATTCTCTCTGCATTGTGTTAATTATTGAATTGCAAGGCATAATTGTGGGGAGGAGGAATGTATTTCTACCCTTGATATGCAAAGTTGCTCATTAAACTCATTTCTCCCTATCTGGTCATACATATACCAATAGATAAGAATTTTCATTTATTGATTATTATCACTTGACCTCTGTTTGGGATTGTGACCAATTTCTCTGCCAGCCTCAACATAAACAGTCAACAATTCACCATTGTAAAGGCTTGGTAAACAGCTCCAACACAGTGACCTCTGTGCAGTCATGTGAACAATCTAACCAGTTTTCAGTACATGGAGTTAATGAATCAGTGTGTTTTCTTTGTGGTTACAGTTTGATGGAACTAAATATTAACCCCGTGAAACACAATAGGCTGCATGAGCTGTGTTTGTAGTAAAAACACCGAAATGCTGGAGGAACTCAGCTGGTCTTTTCAGCATCTAGAGGAGAAAAGATATATTGCCGACGTTTTGGGCCTGAGCCCTCCTTCAAGGAAAGATCAGAAAAGGCAGAACCAGGATATATCAAAAAGCCTCAGAATTCAAACAATGGGGGAGGAATCCAGACCAACAAAAGGTGTTAATTGCATAGGATAAGAGACTACCTGAGAATTTATCAGGTCTGTGCAAAAGGAGCCAGGGAACTGACACGTGATGGGGTGGGGGAGGGGGGAAGAATGGGGTGGGGGTTTACAAAAGCCAGAGAAGTCAACAATAATGCTATCTAGTTGGAGGGTGCCCAGTCGGAAGATGAAGTGTGTTCCTTCAGTTTACGGGTGGCCTCAGTCTGGCAGTGCATGAGACCATGGTCAAGACATGTCAGCAAGGGAATAGGATGGAGAATTGAAATTGATGGCCACTGAGAGATCCATGCTATTGTGGTGGAGAGAGCTGAGGTGATCAACAAAGTGATCTCCCAGTCTCGCCACTGTAGAGGAGACCACAGTGGGAGCACCGGATGCAGTAGATGACTCCTGCAGATTCACGTGAAATGTTCCTTCACTTGGAAGGACTGTTGGACACCTTGAATAGTGCTGAGGAGAAACTACCAAATTTAAATGAATAAATGTATTCCATTAGAAAAAAAAAATAACATATTGGTTAAGAAATAATATTGAAATATTCGAACAAGTATAGGAGCCTTACATTAAATACAATAGCGAAAACCTACCGGGGACAAACATTACCTAAGTTGATAGAAGGAGAAGGAAAGAAAAGAATGGACTCAGTAGAATTTCTGGTGTAATTTTGTTGAATGACAACATTGTCTGACTGGATTAATGCAACCTAGATTGTATACCTAAAATGGATGAGAGGGGGGGGTGGGGGGGTGGTTTGGGAGGAAAGGGGGGGGGGGAGAAAAAGTCACTGTATATGTGTGAAAAGAAATAGTGTATATCATGGCTAATGTGATTTATGGTGTGAAAAAAAAAAAAAATTAAAAAAAAAAAAAAAAAAAAATAAAAAAAAAAAAAAACATATGTAATGTTAAACTTTTTCTTATTAAAATAAATGTTTAATGACAGTTTTGGAAAAACTCTTTCCAGAAGCATTAACAAATGAGAAATAAAATATTCAATAAATAAAAAAAAAAAAAAAAAAAAAAAAGAATAGTGCTGAGGAGGAGGTCTGGGTGCAAATAGATCATATCCTGCAGTCACAGGGGTAGGTCTCAAGGGGACGATTGGTGAGGAGGGAGGAGTTGACATGGAAGTCACGGAGAGAGCGGTCCCTGCATATGGCAGAGAGGGGAATACATATTTAGTCGTGGGATCACATGGAAGGTGGCAGAAATGAAAAGGAGGACATGTAGGATTTGGAGGCTGGTGGGGGGTAGTAGGTGAGGACAAGAGGAATCTAGTCCTTGTTGCACGTGGGGGTGGAGGGGGCCAGGACAGATGTACGCCTAATGGAGGGTATGCGGATGAGTGCCAAGTTGATAGTGGTAGAAGGAAAGTCAGGTTGTTTGAAGAAGGAAGACATCTCTGATGATCTGGCATAGAAGTCCTCATCCTGGGTGCAGATGCGACGGAGACGGAGGAATTGAAAGAATGGAATGGAGTCCTTACAGGGGTCAGAGTGGGAAGTAGTCGAGGTTGCTGTGGGTTTATAGAAGGTGTTTGTCGAGAGTTTATCTTCTGAGATGGAGACAGAGAGATCGACGAAAGGGAGAGTGTAGCTAGAGATGGAACGTGAATTTGAGGTCGGGGTGTTGTGGAATCACTGTATAGCTATTAGTACTGGCTGTATGAATGTACTGTATGGCCTGTCCCTCCCCTGCACCAATGACTCCTCCCCTCAGAATCCCCATAAAGGGTGTTACACCCAAACTCCTCCCTCAGTACCTGCCTTGGAACCGGGCCAGCAACACGTGAGACATGCTGATGTAATATGGTGATTAAAGCCTATTAATCACCGCTCTCAGTCTAATGTGGTTAATCGATAGAGCTACAGGGTGTAAGTTAGCAGCAAGGTGGATGAAGTCATTGAGCCTTAACCCACACCCTTTTCAAGTTCATTATCATCTGAGTGAATGTGTACAACCAGAAATTTCTCTGGACCACACTGCACACTCATCCGCAAGTAATGCATTTCACATGCACCATATGATAATAATCAGAAACTTACATAATACATAAAAAATATATAAATACATAATATTAGGGAAATATAAATAAATATTCTGGAATAATGTAGTCTATTACAGTAATTAAAGAGCTACAGTTATAGGACACTGTTCATCAATCTCACAGCCTCCAGGAAGAAGATATTTCCCTGCCTGGCAGTCCTGAATTTGATCCTCCCCGACTTCCCTCCCTGATGGTAGTAGGTCAAAAATATTGCATTAAGGGAACTTCAATCATTCTTTAAAAACACACAGAGATACTGGAGGAATTCAGCCAGTCTCTCAGCACCCATAGGAGGTAAAGATATATGGTCGACATTTTGGTTAGGGCCTGAGCCATTCTACAAGAGCTGGGGGAAAGGCGACAGGGAAGAAGAGGTGGCGGGGGTGGTTAATGGAAACCAGAGAAGCTGATGTTAATGCTATCCACTTGGAGGGTGCCCAGATGGACGATGAGATGTTGTTTCTCCAATTTGTAGATAGTCTCAGTCTGGCAGTGCATGAAACCATAGATAGACATGACAGCAAGGGAATGGGATGGGGATTTGAAATAGGTGGCCACTGGGAGTTCCACGCTATTGCGGCGGACAGAGCCGTGGTGCTGAACAAAGTGATTTCCCAGTCTCTCTGATGTAGAGGAGACCACAATGGTAGCACTGGATCCAGTAGATGACCCCTGCAGTTTCACAAGTGAAACTTGGAAGTACTGCTTGGTGCCCTGAATGGTGGTGAGGGAGGATGTGTGGTGCAATAACTCTTTACCTATTTAAGCAAAGCTCCTGATGAATGTCATCATTACAGGAAAGGGAGATGTCAGTGATCTTCGAGGCTATTTTGATGATCCCCTGTATCGACTTCCAGACTGATATTTTGCAGCTATGGAACCACACAATGATTCAGCGAGACAGAACATGTCCAATTGTGCCCTTGTCAACCCAGTAACCTTGCCCTCCTCAACCTCCTTAGGAAGTATAGGCACCATGGTGTCATCCTGACTAACGTGGAGGTATTGTTGTTCCAGGATTGGTCACTTAGATCAGGAGTTTCAGAAGAACTACAGATTTATAAGATGGAGTTTGCTCAACAGAATTGTTCTGATTATTTTTTCCACGGAGGAAAAGACAGATAAAGGAGCAGGGCATTTTGACTTGTGGTCAGATGCCATTCAATTTAATCTATATCTTTAATTCTGTTTACCTGTGGTGCTTTTATAGGTGGCAAAAGGATCTCTCAGAAGATGGATAAATTTTGATAGGCAGAAGCATTGTGAAGTAGAATCTGTTTGTCTTAATCCAACATAATTTTAAAATTTAAATTTTTAAATTTAGACATACAGCACGGTAACTAGCCATTTCGGCCCACAAGTCCGTGCCACCCAATTTACACCCCATTAACCTACACATCCAATACATTTTGAAAGGTGGAAGGAAAGCGGAGCCCCTAGAGAAAACCCACGCAGACACGGGGAGAATGTACAAACTCCTTACAGACAAGGGATTTGAACCCGGTCTGATCCCGATTGCTGGTGCCGTAAAGACGTTGTGCTAACAGCTGCACCAACAGTGCTGCCCAAATGTATTCACTGAGGCCTTTAAAGCTCATTTCTCCTTACAGCCTTTTTGGGAGGGAGTTTCACACTTCTGGCTTGAGATTGTTTTGTGATTTCCTACCAGTGGATTTCTGAAAATTATTGAATTTCCAAACCTTTTGCAGCAAATTATCTGCCCAAAGAAGTCATTACAGTAAATATATTTGAGACACAGATTTATGCATAGTTTGGGAATTAAGGGCTAAGGGGAAAAGGGAGCCGAGTCCAAAGCCAGATTAGCCATTGCCTTATTAAATGGCAAACAGCTTGACAGGCCAAATGGCTGAGTCCTGCTCCTATTTTGTATGTTCTATGTGTGTTCTGAGTCTGGTTTCCTGACTTTAGGCTCCCATTGATGCCATCTTACCCAATATAAGTGAGCCATGCAGGTACATTCAATTGTCTTTGAGCTCCAAACTGGAGCCAGTAGTCAGTGGAAAAAGGTGGGTCGACCACACTTGAAGAATTCTGATGTGTTGTCGGGCTTCCCCACCCTTCTGTCCCCAAGTTTGAGTTTATAATTTATAAGAACTTAGATTGCATTAAACCTCCTACATTATATGATTAATGTTCCTACAATAATGTTAAGTCAGGGAGAGATGGCATAGAGACTAGACGTGTAATCTCTGTCCTCTCTGGTCAGACTTTTAAGTACCCGTTTTTTAACCCTTTATTTTTAATTTTTAAATTTTTATTTTTATTTTGATATTTTGGCGAGCCATTATGGTTGCTAATGTTAAAAAAAAACGAAGTCTCAGTTACAAAAGAAAATACAGTTTCGAAGTGCAGAAGAATTGGGGCATAAACGACTTGAAACAGCCTCGGATTCGATTTCAGCAATCCCCAAGCCTCAACGTTCGCTGGTGGGGACAAAAGTTAAGGTAACAGCCACTCACCAGTCTCAAGATGGCGCTGTTCGACCCATTTTGCAGAAGAAGGAGCGCGCTCCCGAGAAGTTGGGTATGAGCCTGGAGGCTTGTTACAAAGAATAACCCCGTTGGAAGAGATGGGAGCGCGGAGGAAGAGGACTGTGACGGTAGACACGCAGTCTATAGCAACTGTGGGCTTGAGTAGCGCTGCTAATTATGGAGGATTCCGTGATTTTATTAAAAAATGGTCTGCGGGGCGGAGAACAGCGATGACCCCCTGAGAAAGTCGGGGGGGGGGATCATCGTTGGGTGTCCAAACTCGCAGCAAAACGACTAGAATGCTGCCTTTTGAAGTACAACTAGAAGACGACTTACCTTACTCTACCACTGCACAGGAAATAGAAGAAGAGCTGGAAGAAAGTGAGTTACAAATTACAGAACCGGATTCTGCATTTCAAACTGCATCTCAGCCTGTTTATATGATGTTAGAAGGTATTGCTTCTTATTTGGATATCATTGCTGGTCAATTGAATCAACTTTAACAAAAAAAAAATAGACTATTTGGAAAATCAAAGCAGAAGAAATAATGTGAAAATTGTGGGTTTGCCAGAAGGTACAGAAGGTCAAGATCCTGTCAAATTTTTTAAAAATTGGATTCCCCAGATGTTAGGGGAAGAGTCTTTTCCTGATGGATTGGTATTGGAAAGAGCACATAGAGCTTTAAGAAGAACACCCTTACCTGGTCGACCTCCTAGAGCTGTGATAGTTCGTTGTTTGAACTGTTTGGATAGAGAGACAATTCTTCAACTTGCAGTTCAAAATGCAAGACAAAGGCAAGCTCCAAAGATGGTTCAGAATAGTAGAGTTTTCTTCTACCCTGATTTGAGTCAAGATGTCTTCAGACAACGACGTGAATTTAATCCAGTTAAAGATGTTTTATGGCGTAAATGTTACAAATTTGCTTTTCATTACCCTGCTGTGATGACAGTGTTTTATGGAAACTATCAATCTCAATTCTTTGAGAGTGAGCATTAAGCAATGGTTTTTGCTAATTTGTTACCAGATGTCAGAGGACAAAGAAGTCCACCATTATCTCTTAAAAGAAAATCTGACTGTCTTGGAAATGGGAAAAATGGCAGAAGTGGAAAGAACGGGAATGCAAAGAGTTCATCTACTCTTGAAATGAGTTCACCATCTGGACTGAAATCTCAAGGCTGATTTTTTTTTGTAATATGTTAATATTTTTGATTGGCTGGCTGGGGAGGAGGGGATTGCACTAATTTCTTTGATAGTCATCAGTCACTAGTGGGTAATCCACACCCAGTTTTTTTTTTAGGGAGTTACTATCTTTTGGTAGTTTTTTTTTGTTGTTTTTTTTCTTATTAACGAGTATTATTTTTATTTGGAGGGCCTATATATTTTAATTTGGGGGACCTATATATAAAAATTTTCTTTTTATTTTCTTTCTTTGATATTATTAATTTTGTGATTATTTTTGGTATTTAGTAATTGTATTAGACATGTCAAATTTGAAATTTGATACTTTTAATGTTCAGGGATTAAACAACCCGATCAAGAGTAAGAGAGTTTTGGCATATATCAAAAAGATGAAGATTGATATTGCTTTTTTACAGGAGACACATTTGAATGAAAAAGAAAGTATGAAATTGAAGAGGGACTGGGTTGGACATTTTTTTTCTTCATTTAACTCTAAAGCTACGGGAGTAGCAATTTTGATACATAAATATTTATCTTTTGAATTACAATCAATGGAAATGACTGCAGGACGTATTCTTAAATTGAATTGTAAAATTTTTAATGAATTTTGGACTTTACTCAACATTTATGCACCGAATGTGGATGATGAAGCATTTATTTCAGATGCATTTTTGCTTCTGGGACAAGCTTATGAAAATGTTCTGGTTGGAGGGGATTTTAACTGTGTTTTGGAACCTTTATTAGATAAATCTCCAAAAAATGTAAAAAAATCCAAAATGTTAATTCAAATTTGAGCTTTATTCTGAAGAAAGATTTTAACTTAGTGGACATTTGGCGACATCTCAACCCAACAGAGAAGGATTTCTCTTTTTATTCATTTAGGAATTAATCTTTTTCCAGAATTGATTTTTTTTAGTATCAGCACATTTACAAGGGAAAATATTGCAAGCAGAATATAAAAGTTGGGTAATTTCAGATCATTCTTTGTTGTATTTTATTTATGAAAGTTCTGAAAAAGTTCGTGCAGCTTCTCGTTGGAGATTCAATTCGATGTGGTTAAAAAAACCGGAATTTATTGAATTTTTAAAAAAACAAATCAATTTCTTTTTGGAAGAGAATATTAACTCCGTTCAGAGTAAATTTATAATGTGGGATGCTATGAAAGCTTACTTGAGAGGTCAAATAATCAGTTATACCTCTAAGGTTAAAAAGAATTATTCGACCGAGAGCCTTGAATTAGAGAAACAGATTGATGAATTAGAAAAGGAATTTCAGAGAGATGTGACAGAAAATCAGAAGATAGTTGTCTAGATTGAAATTGAAATACAATACATTGCAATCTTATCAATTTGAATGCTTGATTAATAGATCTAAACAATGGTATTATGAATGGGGTGAGAAACCGCATAAGGTACTGGCATGGCAGTTAAAGAAAGAACAGGTATCAAGGGTTATTAATGCAGTCAGATGAAATTCAACTGTTACTTACAAACCTCGTGAGATTAATGATGAGCTTTATTCATTTTATAAGAAATTATATACTTCTGAGGAAAAACAGGAGAGTGGATTGATTGACTCCTTTTTAATCAACGTATTAGAAGAAGATATATTAGAGCTGGAGGCTCCTTTTACTGATTTAGAAATTAAATTGGCTATGTTGGAAATGCCGAATGGAAAATCACCTGGTGATGACGGGCTTTCAGTTGAATTTTATAAGGTATTTTATGATGATTTATCTCCAGTCTTTGGAGATGTGGTACGACAGATTAATGAACATTATGATTCACCTGAATCATGCTCTAGTGCCTTAATTACTGTAATTCCTAAGAAGGATAGAGATCCGTTGAAGATGTCTTCATATAGACCAATTTCTTTGTTAAATGTAGACTGTAAAACAATAGCTAAAGTATTAGCGAATCGATTGGCTAAATATTTACCGAAGTTGATACATGCTGATCAAACAGGTTTCATAAAGAATAGATATGCTTCAGATAATATTCTTCGAGTGATTAGTTTGATTAATAAATATCGACAATGCCCTGGCCATCCGATGGTAATATCTCTTGATGCAGAAAAGGCTTTTGATAGAGTTGAGTGGAACTTTTTATTTAAAGTTTTAGAGAAATTTAAGTTTGGTCCCTCTTTTATTGGTTGGATTAAAGCTTTTTTACAATAAACCAATAGCCAGGGATTTGACAAATGGTCAGATGTCGGAATCTTTTAAATTAACTCGTTCAACTCGACAAGGTTGTCCTTTGTCTCCAGCTTTGTTTGCGTTAGTAATTGAACTTTTAGCACAGCTGATATGACAAAATACACTGATACCAGGTATGAGAGTTTTAGATGAGGAGTATAAAATTAATCTATTTGCTGACGATGTACTGGTGTATTTAGCAAACCCAGCTCAGTCTCTTTTACACTTGAAGGAGTGTTTAACACAATATGGATCTTTGTCTGGATATAAAGTTAACTGGGAAAAAAGTGAAATTTTACTGATAGGTGAAGGAGATTATTCAGTTTATAAGAATATTATTAATTTGAAGTGGACTGATTGAATTAAATATTTGGGTATAAATGTGGATGTTGATTATCAATCTTTATATAAATTAAATTATGTACAGTTAATGAAAAAGATCAAAGCTGATTTGATTAAGTGGAAGGATCTTCCTATAAATTTAATTGGAAGAATAAATACAATTAAAATGAATATCTTTTCACATATACAATATTTGTTTCAGTCAATTGCGTGTTTATTTAATAAGAATTTTTTCCAAGATTTAAATAAAATGGTTAGGGAATTTTTATGGAAGGGTAAATTTCCGAGAGTAGCTTTGAATAAGTTAACTTGGAAATATGCATTAGGAGGATTACATTTACCACATTTTCAAAATTATTATGAGGCAGCTCAATTTAAATTTATTAGTTCTTTAATGGATTTGGAATGGCCCCCTAGTTGGGCTAAAATTGAGATGGTGAATATTTTTGTATTTGAAATACATCAATTTTTGTTTTGGTGGAATTTAAATTTATTACAACAATATAATTTGCCTATACTAAAGCATTTAATGAAGTTATGGATGAGGAAAAATACAATGATAGGTTCTAAGGGTAAATTATTGACTTTAACACCATTATATAATAACCAACTCATGCAGTTTGGCATGCATCCTCAACATCCATTGGAGCGCTTTCATCCCTAACGTCGAAGTACTCGAGATGGCAGAGGTCGACAGCATCGAGTCCACGCTGCTGAAGATCCAGCTGCGCTGGATGGGTCACGTCTCCAGAATGGAGGACCATCGCCTTCCCAAGATCGTGTTATATGGCGAGCTCTCCACTGGCCACCGTGACAGAGGTGCACCAAAGAAAAGGTACAAGGACTGCCTAAAGAAATCTCTTGGTGCCTGCCACATTGACCACCGCCAGTGGGCTGATAACGCCTCAAACCGTGCATCTTGGCGCCTCACAGTTTGGCGGGCAGCAACCTCCTTTGAAGAAGACCGCAGAGCCCACCTCACTGACAAAAGGCAAAGGAGGAAAAACCCAACACCCAACCCCAACCAACCAATTTTCCCCTGCAACCGCTGCAACCGTGTCTGCCTGTCCCGCATCGGACTTGTCAGCCACAAACGAGCCTGCAGCTGACGTGGACTTTTACCCCCTCGATAAATCTTCGTCCGCGAAGCCAAGCCAAAGAAAGAAGATAATAACCAACTTATTCCTTTTTCCATGTATAATCAATGTTTATTACATTGGAAATCTAAAGGTATAAAAAATTTGGGGGATTGTTTGAAAGGTAAATTTTTATACTTTAATCAAATGAGGGAAGATTTTGGTATTAATGAGAATTCTTTATTCGTTTATTATCAACTTCGATCCTTAGTAAAACAAATATTTGGTAGAGATATGATTTTACCTAAATTGACTAAATTTGAATCTTTTCTTGTGATTGCACCAAAGAAGGGATATATTTCATTAATGTACCAAATATTACAGGAGAGAATGGAAAAAAAGGGATGGGATAGATCTAAGATTAAATGGGAAAAGGATATTAACCTTTTTCCGAGGATGACTGGTTAGATATTTGTCATGATAGTGTTACTAGGTCGATAAATGTCCGTTATGCAATGGTTAAATACAATTTTTTACATCAATTGTATTTAACACCTGAAAAGTTTTTAAAAATATGGTTTTAGTGAATCAGACTCTTGTTTTAGATGTGGTAATTTGGTTTGAACTTTTTTTCATGCTGTTTGGTTATGTGTACATATTCAATCTTTTTGGAAAGCAATTCAATTGTTTTTGGAACATTTGCATAAGATTAAAATACTTCTAGACCTGACAATATTTTTGTTGGGTAAATTGAAGCCTTTGAAAGATTTGGGACTAGATAAATTTTAGATTGCTTTTGTATATTTAGCTTTATCTGTAGCAAAAAAATGTATAGCAAGTACATGGAAAAATGCTAATGTGATTGATATTAATAGATAGCATAATGAGATGAAAACTTGTTTGGTAATGGAAAAAAAATCACACATGTTTTACATGATAATTATTCTTTTTTTCTTAATAAGTGGTCTTTATATTTTAGTTTATATTTTTTTTTTTTTCTCTTTGGCTCTCCTAAAGAGAGCTGGCTGAGAGGGGGAGGGGGGTTCTTCTTTTATTTCTCTTTTCTTTTTTTATATAAAATTTTTTTATTGTTCACAATATGTACTTTTTTATTGTATGTAATAACCTTGTTGAACGAATAAATAAAATTGTGAAGAAAAAAAATAATGTTAAGTCACTTAAACTACTGTCAGATGAAAACCCATCATCTACTCTTTAATCCATTGGGCTACTTGCAACACATACATTGGCATCTCAGTTGATGTTTTTTTCAATCCAACTTCCTCAAAAGGTCAGGCTGGGCCAAATGTATTATCTCAAGTTGACTGATTAATTGCAGCCAACACTGTTCACGTCACTTGATCTTTATCTTCACTGTTCACTGTGATCCATTCCCTTACCGGGCTTGCTGTTTTGGTTTCAAGATTTTGTGTCGTTACTGTTACCTGCACCTATAGAGCTTAGTAAATTCTGTAAATAAAAGTATGTCTCCACTAAATATACGAGGCCCCAATTCATTAGGGAATATCATCCTTCATACTTCTTGCAGTAACAAAGTTCTTGTTCGTTAAGTACTGATACACCTTCCTGTACTGATGCTCTGTTTAGTGCTCAGGTTTATCCTTATGATCTATTAACCCTCCCTGTTCTTGAAAATGCATCAGAGACTTGCGTTCACTTTACGTAATTTTTAGAATCCTTTTAAAATGTTGCCTCCATGTAATATTCTGCAATATTCTATACATGAGGATTGCAAGACTAATTGAGACAAAGTAGCCTCATAAAAGACGTACAGGGTTAGTAGGTTCATTGGTCACATGGGCATATTGGGGCCTGTTACTGTGCTGTATCTTAAAATTGAACTAATTCAACCCAAAATTACTTCTGATGGGAGTTGATAAACTCTTGGTAATTGGAGTATAATTTCCACCCTATAATATTCCAGTCCTAGGAAATCAGGGTCAATATTCCAACCTCAAATTGCCAAACTGGTTTATTGATTTGGTACTGTATTCATGCACCACTGAGGCTGACCTACACATTGAGAGGTTTTGGCTTTCTGATGAGATTTTAAAGCAAGGGCTTACACTCTCTCAGAAATGGATGTGAGAAATCCCATAGCACTGCTGCAAGGGAAGACCTTGAGGAATTCTTGGTTCAGCCAATGTTTACCCTCACACATGTATAATCAAAGCACGAGTGACCTCATGATGTCTAAATATAAACTAAGCACTTTAGAAGTGTAATTACTGTTGCAATGCAGCAGGCAGAATCCATTTGACAATAATGACCAGATTATGCATTTTTGGAGATGCTAATCAAGACATAATATTGAATGGAACCACAAGCAGAAGTACCTTGCTTTTCTTCAGGCAGCATCCAACCTTAAGAGAAGGAATGTCTGGCAATACTGCATTCCCTCAGTGTGTGCTTTGTATATCAGTCTGCATTTTGAAGTTTAGTCTCGCGTTGGGTTTGAACCACCAATGTTCTAACTCAAGGCAGAAAGAGTAATAGGTCTCACCACTAATAACAATAAGGCACAAATTTAAATTGGCCAACATTCTAGGTTGTCCCAATTAATAAAATATTTGTTTCTTAGATTGTGTTTGATAAAATTCTGAGTGGTATTAAACATTTTGACTCAAAATCTTGGCATTTATGAGAAACATTGTTGAAATGGATTTAAAGCTATCTGATTGGCATTACTGATACACCTTCCTGTTAGCTGAAAAGGTACAACAAAATGTCCATTTCATATTTAGTTTGGGTAAGAGGAGCTTCATGTAGCAACCAATTGGGGAGCTTAGACAAGGAGCCATCAAAGCTAAAATCATGTGACAGGATTGCCAAGATTAATGCCAATCTTAGTCAGATTCCTACACAAGGAGGGCCGTCAAAGAAGACAGTGGACTTGTCATTTGGAGCAGTTGTGATAACTTGAACCCACAGCTGCTTTTAATCGACCAGTAACATTTCTAAAGTAGTGTAATCAATGAACTAGAGCATCTGACTGAAGCAGTAAGATGGGAGGAGGGGGAGGAAGCATTGACAAAGGAAAGAATGCTCGTTAATCATTTAAGTCATCACGGGAAGATCACCACCCTACTAGCTTATTAAAAATTGATGGGCGAGACAGTAATGGGTGCATCGATGAAGACCACAGAGCACTGAAGACATTTCCATCCATATGCAGGAAGTAATTAGTTAACTTGTCAAGCCACACAAAAGACCTGGAAATGGTTGTGCATTAAGCACACTTGTTAATAGGAAAAACCTACCTCCACAATCATGTTGGTTTAAATTTTGAAAAATCGAACATTCTCGTCTATAAAGGGACAGAACAATAGATAGAGGGGAGAGAGCACATTGCTAGAATCAAATTATAAGATCCAGGTAGTTTGAAAAGCTGAGAATTAGTTACCAGCTGGAATGTGATAATCGATGATGCTCGGGTGAGCATCACCTTTACTGTCCTTACTGGATGTTAGCAAAAATACAACCAAATTACCAAGGTACATCATTGGGAAAGTAATGCCCCCAGCAGACATCGTATTACTGTAATTAATAAGATACCTGTATAATTTAACAACTTTGGAAATTCACAATAATGTTTTCCCTTGTAATGGTGTACTGCTTATGTTTTTTGGAATAGAAATCAGACCCACCAGAGATCATCACACTAAGATATGGAGTCGAGAGGGAGGATACTTGGGAGCTCTCAATATTGCCTCCAAATGCTCGAGGGGTGGCACAATTAGTGCAACACTGTTACAGAGCCATGATTCAGGTTCAAATGCAGCGTTGTCTGTTAGGAGTGTGTACATTCGCCCCATGCCCACGTTGGTTTACTCCAGGTGCACCGGCTTCCTCTCATTTCATACAAAATGTACGGGATTTGGAGGTCAATTGTAGGTGTAACTAGATGGCATGAGTTCATGGGCTCATTACCGCACAGTACGTCTAAAAAAAAATTACGGGCAGAGGATCTTAAATGTTCGTGACCTGGTAAAGAATATAGCTCATAAAACTTTTAAGTCCCCAGTTAACGGCAGGAATCCGTTCCCGAGAGCTGTTCATAACTAGAGCTGTTCCTAACTCAGAACCTAACAAAAGTGACTGGTGTGTGGAAGAGTGCCAGAGAAACAGGCATGATGATAGAGGGAGCAGGTTTGAAGAGAACAGCCATCAGCTGGCCTCTAAATCCACACTCCAGGCTCTTCTTGGATCAACCAAGCCTCCGATTGCCGCAGCTCAGAGGTGTAGGGAGAGGAGGCGTGCAGAAACACTCTATTCCCACACACAGAAAATGCCTACAGCCGCTGACAAATCCATCTCCTCCCCCCAACCCTGTCCCACTGGCCACCCAAATGCTAGTTCACATGCACAAGGTGTCCATAACTCAGACGTTTGTAATACGGTAGGGTCGTTTATATCTAGTTATGTAGCATCTTAATGTGACGTTATCCTCCGAGCCACTTCAAAGGATTGTAGCTGAACAAAATTTGAAGATCCACTGAGAAAGAATGGAGATGAATCAAAGAAGAAGGAAAGGAATCAGGCATATGTGCTCCCACCTGTCTGGGTGGTCAGCTTCACCCACTATGGAAATTTGGGAAATGTACAACTACTGGAATGTGTAGTGGTGATCAAAACATACTCAGATTAAAACAAGTTCCCACTGGGGAAGGGAGTCTGACATCCTTACCCAGACAGGGCTGACTGTACTCCAATATCATGCCTGCTCCTTGATTTTTACTCCTCCCCTAACTCGCAGAAGGCCCTTTCATGCCAGACCTCTAACTGGAGGCCAACTACAAGTGTGGAGGGAAAACATGAACTTACCTTTCGTGTAGTGCCCTCTGGAGCCAATGGAGGCGGGGTGACTGGTGCCGTAGCGCTGCCCGCCTAGTTGACATCGTTCATACGCGCCACCATGGATAGAGCTCAATAGTGGATCACGGAGGCCCCGGAGCAGGCAAGACAGTTGCTTGTGATGTTTTCAGCCGGTCTTAGTATCCAGGCAGAGATCCAGAGCACCCTCAGTAAGGCCATTAATCGCCTGCTCCTGCGCCTCAGGCTGACGACATCACTGTGAAGACATCAGCCAGCCTCTAACCACGGTATTACATTCATGCGAGGCAGTGGAGTGCTGAGGTCCACCGATACCCTTCTCCAAGAGGGATCGCAGTCGGCGCCTTGGAGTTGGTCACGACGCATTCAAGAAGGTAAATCTCCCGACACAAGGACAAAGAATCTCCACCTTTACACTCGGGCTTTTTCATTGCATGAAAGAGCCTAACGATTAAGATCAATTGCATCGGCCCTGCTGAGAGAATTGTTAACTTTAAACTGACTATAAATCTAACCTGTGACCTTGAACTAAATCACAGCAAGAGATGCATTCTTTTATGTTTTTAATGAAGGAGTTGATTTATTTTCAGAGCTTTCGTAACTTTCTCCTGTTTCTTTGCTCTCCTGGAAGGGAAAGTCTGTGAATAACCAGGGCATTGCATTTGAAGTACGATGGAGGGCATTAAACCAGTGACATTTCTCGGATTTCTCAAAACAGCAAAAATTAAGAGCCCGACTTGAAGCTTGAGTCTGCAAATCAGCTCCATCACCACTAAATGGTGACTCATTGAGGCAAAGTGAATTGGAAATTTGAATCAATAATTCAAAAGAGTCCAAGTTGAAATCCCACTGTCCCAGTTTAAGAATTACTGGGATCAGTAAAAGTGCTGACTGAATTGAAAAAGCAATGTTGTATCGGCAGCAAGTAAACAGCCTGCCCTTAAACTGCATAGGAATCCAACATTTTAATGTTGCAAGACATGACTCAACAAGCTATGACCACTCAGACTGTGGTTCAAGACAGACAAGCACCCAATATCTCAGGGCACCTGGGATGGGCAGTAAATGGTTGACCTTCCAAGCGAGCAGCCTGATCAAAACTTTGTACTTGCCAGACTGATATTAGAAAGTCTTCAACGCGTTCCAGGTTGTGTCAGCCGCTGGTGACATCATCGCTTGTCATCTGATGTGGAGGACTGAGGGTCTCTGTGTTCGTCCAAAAAAAAATGCCCATTCAATATCCATTTCACACTGACTCCTTTCATTGCAGAGGAAAACATTGTTATCGAGAAGCTTTGCAGAAAGAAGCCTTTTTTCAATGATTAACCCACTGTAGCTTAGAGCAGGGTTGAGCGTGGAGCAAGAAACCAAGTGGGAACTGATGGCAAGGTGTCTCAATACCTTTAATAGAAGTCGGCTTCATTCTGGGTTAAACCATGCTGACACTAACAGCGTTGCAATTGCAGGAATGTCATTGCTTGGATGAGACATTAATTGAGGCCATATCCTTGATATAAGGTCACAACATTCTTTGGAAGGGAAGAAAGAGAGCTTACTCAGTGACTTGGTGTATATTTGATAACCAACAGCCATCACTAAAACAGACTATCTAATCGTTACCAATTTCATGCATTTACCACCTTACTTAGATTTCAACAATCCATGCAGCTAAGAGAAAATGCTTTACTAATTGTAAAAATTTCTTGACATCTTTGAAGTTAGAGATGCCACAAAAATGTAAGATTAGCAAAGTCTGAAAAAATAGCTTCCATCCTCTGTCAAAAGCAGCAGGTAGCTGGAAGGAACAGCAATGGAGAATGGGAAATGAAGATAGGGGAAGTACTCCTCATGTCTGGAGTCGCCCAAGGTGCATGCTGGGTGTTATGACTGGACCTTACACCAGAGGCAGCAATGATCTGAGGGATAATGGACAAGACAAAGTAAACATTAAATTGCTGGAGGAACTCAGCAGGTCGGGCAGCATCTGTGGAGGCAAAGTGATAGTCAGCAATTCAGGCCAAGACCCTGTATCAACCAATCGTGATACACGGCCTCAACCTGAAAAGATCCGTCTCCACAGATGCTGCTTGACCTGCTGAGATTTTTCAGCGATGTATTTGTTTTTGTTGCAGGTTCCAGCATCTGCAGTCTCTTGTGTCTCTGGGTAATACAAAGTGTTCAGAAGTAAAAGTGTGATTCATGACCATCTACTAAAAATTACAGCAAGGAACAGCTCAGTACAGGCCCTTCAGCCCATGATGTTGAGCTCACCTGTGCAAACCTACTTCACCACCATCTCATCCTTCCTTACCTCACATTCATAACTCTCTATTTTTCTACATCCAGGTGCCTTTCTAAGAATCTTTTAAATGTCCCCATTGTATCAACCTCCTCCGCTATTCTCGGCAATCCATTCCAGGCAATTCAAGTTAGGGTATTGATTAAGTATTTAATGGAGTAAAGGAAAATCTGGGGAAAAAAAAATGACAGCGATTACCAAGGCACAGGGCAGTATAATTTGGGACAACTCAAGTGCTACTCTGCCAATGTGAGCTCCGCTGGCTCTGAAATAATCACCTAATAAGTCTCATTTCCCATGGTCCTCCAGTCATTTTTTCTTCTCTCCTTTGAAATGTATTGCCGAAATTCCTTCCACCAGAGTTTCAGGGAATGCCAAGGCAAGTTTTGTTTTGACACATCTATTTCTTTTGTCAGCTGCAGTATCAATTCTCTGCTCCCATCCTTGATAAATCAACCCATCTCTTCTGGTTACAGACCCATCCAGTTCACAGCACAAGTTGCTAATTATTCACTCCAGCCGAATCTCTCGTAACTTTAGAACATAGTGGATGTGGACTCACCCAGGAAGTTGAAGTGAATTTTGAATTAGCTTCTATTTTAACCTTATCCTTTGTACATAGGGAGACTGAATTCACCTGGTATCATCCCCAGGTGAACTGAATTCGATCAGTGAGTTTTGGAGCTCATTTTCACTCATGTGAAAGCAGTGAAAGAGAAAACAACAACTTACAAGCTTGATGAACTGACTGAGTCACATTATCTCAGTCACTATTTCTCCATACTTTTCCTTAGCTTGAAAGCATGACATCCTCTGCCCAGAACCACCCTGCTCCCCGTTGTGGAAGATTGCGCAGTAAGTCCTCAAGTTCAGTCCCTGAGTGCAGCGCCTTTCCTGAGGTGCAACAAATGAGTGGCACAATTGCTGCTAACGATATTCGGTTTAAAAAGGATTGGAGAAGTTTAGACAAGACACCAACAGGTTTCTATGATCATTTGGTTGTGTAAAGAAAGGTGATGAGTCAGCATACAAGAGGGAGATTGAAAACTTGGTTGAATGCTACACCATTAACAACCTTAACAGCATTACTCAATGTCAGCAAAACTAAGGAGCTGATTGTTGACTTCAGGAAGGGAAAGTCAGAGGCTTACAATCCAGTAATCACTGGGGGAAATCAGAGGTGGAGATGGAAAGCAAATTTAAGTCACTATCTCAGAGGATCTTTCCTGAATCCATCACACTAATGTCATCATGAAGAAACCACGTCAGTGCCTCTTCTTCCTCAGGAGTTTGATAGGGCATCAGAAACCGGGAAAATTTTCCACAGATGTATGACAGAAAATATGCTGACTGGTTGCATCATGGTCTGGTATGGGGACACCAATACATCTGAGTGTAAAACCCTCCAAAAGGTAATGAACACAGCCCAGGACATCACAGGCAAAACCCTCCCCACTATCAAGAACATCTACCGGGAACGCTGCCATTGGAGAGCAGCAGCAATCATCAAGGATCCACACCACCAAGCACATACTCTGTTCTCGCTGTTGACATCAGGAAAGAGGAATAAGGGATGTGGCCATGCAAAGGACTTAAACAGATGTCTTTTGGTTGAGCTCTCTGTGAAGAGTCTCAAAAAGATGGTTAGAATCTCAAAGACAAGAATTTTTTCCACCAACAATGGATAAAGCAAGTACCAAGAGACCAATGCAGCAAAAACCAAAAGCTGAGGAAGTTCCTACTCAGCCAGGAACATTAACCAAACCCCAAAAAGGTGTGGCATAAGGGTGGCCTCGGGACTGGCAGACCCCAGCAGAGCTGGGGAATCAGGTCAAGAACTAAACATTATTCTTGAGAAAATGGATAATTTGAGTAATTGATTTGCAGGTGTTGAAACAATAACGAGAGACATGTCTGTGAGGATGATCGAAGTTAAAGATATCGTTAAAGATTTAATGCAAAGAATGACCCACTAGAAATAGTCTTGGTAAATATGCCAGTTAAGCTAAAAGCTATATTAAAATCTAAACAAAAATATTATGAATTAGGGGAATGGGCACACAAAGTTCTATCTTGGCAGGTAAAGGCAGAGGAGTCATCTAGGATGATAAATGTAATAACAGAGGCTGGTATTATAACATATCACAAAAGAAAGAAATAATACTTTTAGGCAATACTATATGAAATTATAAAAATCAGAATTATTAGGAGATGAAAATGAGATGGACGAATTTTTAGTAAATATTAAGCTTCCAAAATTAGAAGAAAGAGAACAAGTTGATTTAGATGCCTCTTTCACAAGAGAAGAAATCGAGAAAGCTTTGGATACTTTACAAGCTAATAAATCTCCAGGGGAGGATTGGTTTCCTCCCAAGTTCTATAGACAATTTAAAGACTGATTGATACCTCTTATGATGGATGTATTGGACCGGGCGGTGGGAACTCAGGCCCTCCTGGAATCTTTCTCAATTGCTATAATTACAGTGCTACTGAAGAAAAGTAGAGACCCATTAAAAACTTCATCATATAGACCTATATCACTTTTAAATACAGATTATAAAATATTGGTGAAGGCGCTAGATAATAGATTGGGACAATATCTATCAAAATTGATACATACAGATCAGATGGGATTTGTTAAAGGAAGATATTCTTCAAATAATTTGAGTAGACTATTTAACATAATACATATGGCAAAATCAAAGTTGAATTCAAGTATAACCATCTCCCTAGATGCAGAAAAAGATTTGACCATTTTGAATGGTTTTCTAGATGTAAGACAATGGAAGAAATTTAGGAAAGGCAGAAAAATTATAAATTGGATAACTCTTTATCATAAACCACAAACCAAAATTATAACCAAGAATCAGATGTCAGCAGTTTTTCCCTTAAGTAGATTGAGTAGATAGGGGTGTCCTCTATCCCCAGCACTTTTTATCCCAGTGATTGAACCACTGGCAGAGATTATAAGGAGAGATCTGGATATTAAGGGCTTCAAAGTTGGACAAGAAGAACATAAAATAAGTTTATTTGCTGATGATGTTATTATAAATGTCTTACCCAGCTGAATCCTTCATAAAATTACAATAAACATTAGAAAGATATGGAAGAGAATCAGGTTATAAAATAAATATAGATAAAAATGAGATAATGCCATTGATAAATTTTGACTGTGAAAGACATCAAAAACGTAGTAATTTTTTTGTTATTAACTTAACATTCCACTTATAAATAAATTCCTTCACTGTCCCCACTTTTATTGAATAAAATCCGATTTGGATTCAAGAAGGGGGGTCTAGCTTCTTCAAAGAATATGATAAAAATCGTACTTGTGCTGATAGATAATAGTTCTTAAAATCTGGAAGCCTAAATCTTCCCAATTTATAGTCCCATGTTAGCTTTTCCAATGAACTCAGCACTTTGTTATTCCATAGGAATAGTCTTATATACTTATTTAATAATTGGAAGAAATTTTTAGGTAGTGCAATAGCCTTTTCAACTATATACAGTGTCATTTTCTCCCCCACCCCCCCTCCTCCCATCCCGCCCTCCCTACCTCCCCCCCCCATTCATTTAAAGTACAAAATTTAAGATACATTAAACCAGTCAAACAATGTTGTCATTCAATAAAAATAAACAAGAAATTCCACTGAGTCAATTCTTTTAATTTCCTTCTCCTTTCGTTAATTTAGGTGGTAAATGTCCCCGGTAGGTTTCCTCTATTGTGTTTCATGTATGGCTCCCATATTTGTTCAAATATTTCAATATTATTTCTTAAACTATATGTTATTTTTTCTAATGGAATACATTTATTCATTTCTATATACCATTGTTGTATTCTCAAATTATCTTCCAATTTCCAGGTTCACATAATACATTTTTTGCTACGGCTAGAGCTATCTTAACAAATCTTTTTTGTGCACCATCCAAATCAAGTCCAAATTCTTTGTTTTTTATGTTACTTAGGAGGAAGATCTCTGGGTTTTTTGGTATATTGTTTTCTGTAATTTTATTTAATATCTAGTTTAGATCTCCCCAAAATTTTTCTACTTTCTCACATGTCCAGATTGCATGAATTGTTGTTCCCATTTCTTTTTTACAACGAAAACATCTGTCAGATACTGTTGGGTCCCATTTATTTAAATTTTCAGGTGTAATGTATAGCCTGTGCATCCAGTTATATTGTATCATACGTAACCTCGTATTTATTGTATTTCTCATCGTTCCAGAGCATAACTTCTCCCATGTTTCCTTCTTTATCTTTATATTTAAATCTTGTTCCCATTTTTGTTTAGTTTTACCATTTGTTTCCTCATTCTCCTTTTCTTGCAGTTTAATATACATATTTGTTATAAATCTTTTGATTATCATTGTATCTGTAATCACATGTTCAAAGTTACTTCCCTCTGGTACCTCAGACTGCTTCCTAATTTGTCCTTCAAGTAGGATCTCAATTGGTAATATGCCAACACTGTATCTTGAGTTATATTATATTTATCTTTCATTTGTTCAAAGGATAATAATCTATTTCCTGAAAAACAATTTTCTATTCTTTTGATCCCTTTTTTCTCCCATTTTCTAAAGGAAAGGTTATCTATTGTAAAAGGGAGTAACTGATTTTGCGTCATTATTAGTTTTGGTAATTGGTAATTTGTTTTATTCCTTTCTACATGAATCTTCTTCCAAATATTGAGCAGATGATGTAATACTAGAGAACTCCTACGTTGTACCAATTTTTCATCCCATTTATATAATATGTGTTCAGGTATCTTTTCCCCTATTTTATCTAGTTCTAATCTAGTCCAATCTGGCTTCTCCCTTGTTTGGTAAAAATCTGATAGGTATCTTAATTGTGCGGCTCTATAATAATTTTTAAAGTTTGGCAGTTGTAAGCCTCCTTGTTTATACCATTCTGTTAATTTATCTTGTGCTATCCTCGGTTTCCCCCTTTCCATAAAAAATTCCTTATTATTTTCTTTAACTCCTTGAAGAATTTCTCTGTCAAGTGTATTGGCAATGCCTGAAATAGGTATAATATCCTTGGGAAAATGTTCATTTTAATACAGTTTATCCTTCCTATTAGTGTTAGTGGTAAATCTTTCCAATGCTCTAAATCGCCCTGTAAATTTTTCATTAGTGGATAATGATTGAGTTTATATAGATGGCTGAGATTTTTATTTATTTGTATACCTAGGTATCTTATTGCTTGCATTTGCCATCTGAATGGTGATTCCTTCTTAAATTTTGAGAAATCCCCATTATTCATTGGCATTGCTTCACTTTTATTTACGTTAATCTAGTAACCCGACACTTCTCCATATTCCTTCAATTTCTTATATAATTCTTTTATTGATAGTTCTGGTTCTGTTAAGTATACTATAACATCATCCACAAATAAACTGATTTTATATTCCTTGTCTTTTAATTTTATCCCTTTTATATTATTTTCTGTTCTTATCAATTCTGCTAGTGGTTCTATAGCTAACGCGAACAATAAGGGTGATAGTGGGCATCCCTGCCGTGTTGACCTGCTTAAGTTAAATTGCTTCGATATATATCCATTTACTGTCACTTTCGCCAATGGCCCCTTATATAATGCTTTAATCCAATTAATATTCTTCTCTGGTAAATTGAATTTTTGCAATACTTTGAAAAAATAATTCCATTCTACTCTGTCAAAGGCCTTCTCTGCGTCTAAAGCAACTGCAACTGTTGGCGCTTTAGTCCCTTCTACTGCATGAATTAAGTTAATAAATTTATCTGTTGTCCGTCTTTTTTTAATAAATCCAGTTTGGTCTAGATTTACCATTTTAGGTACATACTCTGCTAATCTGTTTGCAAATAGTTTAGCTATTATCTTATAATCTGTGTTAAGTAAATGATATTGGTCTATATGACGCTGGTGCGAGTGGATCTTTCCCTTGCTTTAGTATTACTGTAATTATTGCTGTTTAACATGAATCTGGTAAGCTTTGTGTTTTATCATTCTGGTTGATTACTTCCAGGAGGGGAGGAATTAATAAATTTTTAAATGTTTTATAGAATTCTATTGGGAATCCATCCTCTCCTGGTGTTTTATTATTTGGCAATTTTTTAATTATCTCTTGTATTTCTACTATTTCAAATGGTTCTGTTAATTTATTTTGTTCCTCTATTTGTAATTTTGGTAGTTCAATTTTAGTTAAAAATTCATCTATTTTCCCTTCTTTCCCTTCGTTTTAAGTTTGGTATAATTGTTCATAGAATTCTCTAAAGTTTTCCTTGATCTCCGTTGGATTATATGTGATTTGTTTGTCTTTTTTCCTTGATGCCAATACCATTTTCTTAGCTTGTTCTGTCTTAAGCTGCCATGCTAGAATTTTGTGCGTTTTTTCCCCGAGTTCATAATATTTCTGTTTTGTCTTCATTATGTTCTTCTCCACCTTATATGTTTGTAGTGTTTCATATTTTATTTTTTTATCTGCCAATTCTCTTCTTTCAGTTGTATCTTCCTTCATTGCTAATTCTTTTTCTATATTTACTATTTCCCTTTCCATCTGCTCTGTTTCCTGATTATAGTTCTTCTTCATCTTGGTTACATAACTTATTATTTGTCCTCTAATGAACGCTTTCATTGCATCCCATAGTATAAACTTATCTTTCACTGATTTTGTATTTATTTCAAAGTACATTTTAATTTGTCTTTCAATTAATTCTCAAAAATCCTGCCTTTTAAGTAGCATGGAGTTTAATCTCCATCTATACATTCTTGGAGGGATGTCCTCTAACTCTATTGTCAATATCAAGGGTGAATGGTCCGATAATATTCTAGCTTTATATTCTGTTTTTCTTACTCTATCTTGCATTCGAGCTGATAACAGAAATAGGTCTATTCTTGAGTATGTTTTATGTCTACCCGAATAATATGAATATTCCTTTTCCTTTGGGTGTTGTTTCCTCCATATATCCAAAAGTTGCATTTCTTCCATCGATTTAATTATAAATTTGGTTACTTTGTTCTTTCTGTTAATTTTTTTTCCAGTTTTATCCATATTTCAATCCAAATTAAGGTTGAAATCCCCTCCTATTAATATGTTCCCTTGCGTATCTGCTATCTTCAAAAAAATATCTTGGATAAACTTTTGATCTTCTTCGTTAGGTGAATATACATTGAGTAGATTCCAAAACTCCGAATATATCTGACATTTTATCATTACATATCTCCCTGCTGGATCTATTATTTCCTCTTCTATTTTAATTGGTACATTTTTACTAATTAATATAGCTACTCCTCTTGCTTTTGAATTATACGACGCTGCTGTTACATGTCCTACCCAATCTCTCTTTAATTTCTTGTGCTCCAATTCAGTTAAATGTGTTTCTTGCACAAATGCTATATCAATTTTTTCTTTTTTCAGTAAATTTAGCAGTTTCTTCCTTTTGATTTGGTTATGTATTCCGTTAATATTTAAAGTCATATAGTTCAACGTAGCCATTTCATACTTTTTTTATCTTCCCTTTCCGTTTCTCCATTATCACCTTTCCTTCTTATCCATTTCTGCTTTCTTGTTTTGAACACTTTATAAGACAACATTTCTAAAACATCAAATATTTTCCTTATTCTCCTATTTAAAACTTCTTTAACTCCGTTCTCCCCTCCCCCTCCTGAGTTGCCCTTTATCCCTTGTCGGGCAACCACATCTCCCCTCTCCATTTGGAATTGCAAATTCACTCGCAAGCGTCAACTGATTTTGCAGAGACCGTAACTCCTCCCACCCAGCCCCCCCCGGAAAAGATTTCAATTTTCATATATAACAAAGGTCACTCTTTTAATTCCCTCCTTATTCCCTCTATTCCCTTTCATTCCCTTATTAATTCTTATCTATACTCTATATATTTTCCTCTAAATACGGATACACTCATGTATACACATATATACATACAAACCTATACATATATATATATACACATACCCATATACACACATACATATAGTTCGTCATTTTTACTCTCATTACATGTCTTCATCTCTCTGCTTGTTTTGTAGTTGTTCTGCAAATTTTTGTGCTTCCTCTGGATCCGAGAATAGTCTGTTTTGTTGCCCTGGAATAACTATTTTAAGTACCGCTGGGTACTTTAACATAAATTTTTTCCATAAGATCGTTTTTACTGTATTGAACTCCTTCCTCTTCTTCAGGAGTTCAAAACTTATGTCTGGATAGAAAAAAAAATGTTGACCTTTGTATTCCAATGGCTTTTTGTCTTCTCTTATTTTCTTCATTGCTTTCTCCAATATTTTTTCTCTTGTTGTATATCTTAAGAATTTTACTAAAATGGATCTTAGTTTTTGCTGCAGTTGTGGTTTCGGGGCTAATGTTCTATGTGCCCTCTCTATTTCCATTTCTTCCTGTAATTCTGGTCTTCCTAGGACCCTGGGGATCCAATCTTTTATAAATTCTCTCATATTCTTGCCTTCTTCATCTTCCTTAAGGCCCACCATCTTTATATTATTTCTTCTATTATATCTATCTTCTGAGCTAACAGCTCATGTGCCTCTTTAACTTTTTTATTAGATTCTTCTAATTTCTCTTTTAAGTCCTCTACTTCCATTTCTACGATTATTTCTCGTTCTTCCACATTATCCACTCTTTTTCCTATCTCTGATATGACCTTTTCTATTTTATTCATTTTTTCTTCTGCACTCTTAATTCTTCTTTTTATCTCATTAAATTCTTGTAATTGCCATTCTTTCACTGATTCCATATATTTTTTAAAAAAAGATATATCCATTGTCCTGCCTTTCTCTTCTTCTTCCATTTCTTACTGTTCTTCTTCTTCTTCTTCCTCTGGGTTGACCATCTGTTGTTTCCTTGTTTTCTTTTTACCCTCTTCTTTCTTGTTGTCGCTATTTTCTATGTTCTGCACCTGTTGCTGTGTTGCAGCTGTCACTCTCAGCTGTGGAGATCGACTCCGCAGCTGTTCCCCCCTCCCGTCAGTGTGTTTTTTTGCATGCGCGGTTGTGCACTTTTACTCGGCTCCGCGAGCCATTTTTGTAGTCCCGAGCTCGGGACTTCCACTGACCTGAGGGAGCGGGCTTCTCTCTCCGCGGCGGGCCTCCTCAGACAGGTAAGGCCTTCACCTTCTTCTTCCGATGTTCTTTCATCTTCTCTTCTTCCCGTTGTTTTCGACTTTTCTCTCTTCGCTGCCATTTTCTTCTCACCTTTATTTTTACTTTGTTTTAATTTTTACTCTTGTACCTTTGTGTTTTGTGCGTTTTTTTTCAACTTTTCCGGAGAGGGCTGGAATTCCCTGACCAGCCACTACTCCATCACGTGACTCCTCCCATCACCTTCATTTTAATATAATTTACTCTTCCCACTAAAGTAATCGGCTGATCTTTCCATTCCTGTAAATCTTTCTCTATTTTTTTTTCCAGAGGAGGGTAATTAAATTTATATGATCTGTAAATAATTGTATCTTATTCTTAAATATTTAATTCCATCCATCTTCCATTTAAATCCAGGCTATGCCCTACCAAGTCCATGAGTCTCTGGAAGGTCTGCGCTGTGTCTTTGAGGCCGAATTGCATGTGGAGGAACTCGAAATTGCCAAATGGTGTGATGAGGGCTGTCTTGGGGATGTCGCTGGGGAGCAAGGTGTACCTCCAGACCACGTCAATTTTGAGAAGATCCTCGCTGCATGTAGATTGGTCATGAAGTCCTGGATGTGGGGAACCAGATACCAGTTGGCTGTCCTGGTGTGATTGAGCTAGCAGTAGTCCCCACAAGGTCTCCACCCCCCTGAAGACTTCTGCACAATGTGCTCCTCTCTTCCTGAATTCTTCCTTGGCAAGCCACAGCTTATTGGGAGGATGCCTGCATACCCGGACATGTAGCTGCGGTCCTTGTGTGGGGAGGTGGTCCTGGATGCTATGTGTTCAGGACCATGGTGGAGAACTGTAGCATTATAATGGCCAGGAATCATGCCAGGATTCTGGCAAACTCATTGCTCAATAAGGTAATGGGGTTGGAGGGGGGGGGGGGGGGGGTGGGCAGGAACTTGGCTTCTTGAAGGGTGAAGGTCTGGAAGGTCCTGGAATTGACCAGACAACACCCTTTTAGGTCCACCAGAAGGCAGAGGGCTCGAAGGAAGTCTGCGCCCAGTAGGGTCTAAGACACATCAGCAAAAGTGAAGGCCCAGATAAAATGACAGGAGCTGTACTCGAGTGGGATGGTCCACACCCCATATGTGTGTATGCTGCTATTGTTGGCAGTGGTAATGGACAGGTGTCTCGGTTCGAGGGGGCAAGGTACTCATTTCACCCGTGTCCACAAGGAAATGCTGTCCTGAGCACTGGTCCAATAGATAAAGGAGGCTGTCTTGGCGGCCAACCTTCGTAGCCATCAGCAACAACCGGCCCCAGCATTTCCCAGATAGGAGCAAGGTGGACGGCAGCGGCAGCCTCCAGAACCCCAGTTCTGATGGTAGAAACACCACCATTCTGTTTGAGTCTCCATCTGCTGTGGCTGTCACTGGCTTCTTCGGTGGAGTGGGAGAGAGAGGAGTTCCTAGGCATGACGCAGCAACTAAATCAATGGACGCCCCGCCATATTGCTTGGCATCTGCATGGGCTGCCAACCTGCATGGGTCGCTGAAGTTGTTGTCTGCAAGAAGTAGGTGGATGTCTTCTAGCATCTGTTCAAGAAACATCTGCTTGAACAGTAAGCAGTAAGCATCCATTAACGCCAGCATATCGTTCATGCTGTCCATTTGGAGCAGCCATGCCACTTGTTCACGGCAGGAAAGGCCGAAGGTGCGGATAAGGAGCACCTTAATTGCCTCATACCTGTTGGCGGCTAACATAAGAAGTCAACGATTAATCCGGCAGTCTTCTGGTCGAGCGAACTGACCATGTAGTAATATCTTGTGGAGTCTGTGGTGACCTGCCTCACTTGAAACTGGGCCTCAGCCTGTACGAACCAGACTAGCGGCTGTGAGGTCCAAAAAGGTCAGCAGCTTCTGTGAGACTGTGTTCTGTGCACTCATGTCGTTCATTGTGGGGTCAAAATGCTGTTTTGAACCGTCAGGGTCACCACTGTGCTCCGTGCACGGTGCAGTGAATGAAAGAAAAAAAACTACACAGAAGCTGTGAGTGAGTTGAACCAACCATCTGATTTTACTGGAACTCTCCAAGAGCTTATCAGCACCACTCCCCTGATCCTTTTTGGCCCCTCCCACTGGGACCATTGTGATGTCAGCCCAGTGCGAGCCTGCACCTCCGTGACCGGGTTCGCTTGTGGATTGGTGAAGCTCACTACAACATTTTCTGGATTTGGGAGGAAAAAACAGCAAGAGGAACCCCATGTGGTTACAGGAGAGAGTGTGCTCGCTAACAGAGACCATCAACCTTGAACCCCAACCGATTGAACTACAAGGCGGCTCCTAGATGCATCACTGAACCACACTGTCTTTTGGATATTCAAAAAACAAAATTGTGATAGAGGGTTGGTGGAAGCCAAAGATCAACCATAATAGTGAAATATTAGAGCAGCTAGGAGGGACAGAAGGGGATATGTTCTTAAGTGCTGCAGAACTACCAGGAAATTATACATCCAGCTATCTAGCCTTAATGTTCAATGGCAATACCATTGGGAGTCCCCCACCTTCCTGGGGATCACCATGACCTTGGCCAGACCAGGTACATAAAAACAGTTCAGAGACTTTGTATACTCCAGCAAATGACTCACCTGCTGACATGTCAAAGTCCTTCTCCCATTTACAATCAGGAGCGCAAAGAAATTGCATACATTTGCCTGGATGAAGGCAGGCCCAACAACATTCAAAAAGGCCACCTGAATATTCATTCCTTCCACCACCTACGCAGCATCGACAAAGTGTACAGTAGCTAATCACCAGGCACATTCTAAACACATAATCGCTACCACCAAGTGCAAGAGCAGTGGGTGCATGGGATCACCACCAATTGCAGGTCCCTCTGCAAGGAACACAACATCCTGACTTGGAAACATAGCTTTGTTCCTTCATTGTATGGAGTCAAAATTGAATAGCACTATGAGAGCATCAGTATCCTAGTGCTTCCAGGAAAGGTCTCTTCACTTTTTTCTAAAGGGCACTTAAGGAACGGAAACAGATGTTGGATTTGGTATTATGTCCACATTGCCATCAATAAAAGAATGACTTTTATGCCCTAGAGATTTTTCACACAGAGCAGGTGCTTGTCTGGAAAGAGGTACCAGAGGAGGTGGTAGAGGTATATTCCGTGTCAATGCTTAAAAAGTATCTGGACAGGTTTGTAGATTGGAATGGAGAGGAGGGTTTGTAGATTGGAATGGAGAGGTTTGTAGATTGGAATGGAGAGCAGGCAGATTGGATTAGCTTTGATAGGTATTATGGATAACATGGGTGAGGGAGGATAAAAAGGCCCAATACTGTGCTGTACAATTCTATAATTGTACGAGACAAAGCTACACTGAGGCAGTGTCACAGAGAGGAGAGTTATATAGACAGAGTTTTCACCTAGGTTGCGACTCAGAGAGAAGGTGAACAAAATAGAGAGAGTACAGAGAAGGTTCACGAGAATGTTGACAGGATTTCAAGGTTTGAGTTACAGGGAAAGGTTGTGTAGAATAGGGCTTTTTTCTCTGGAGCGTAGAAGATTGAGGGGGGACTTGATAGAGGTGCTTAAGATTTTAAAAGGGACAGACAGAGTAAATGTGGATAGGCTTTTTCAATTAAGAGTGGGGGAGATTCAAACTAGAGGACATGGTTTAAGATTGAAGGGGGAAAATTATAAGGGGAACATGAGGGGAAATTTCTTTACGCAAAGGGTGGTAGGGATGTGGAATAAGCTTCCAGCAGACGTGGTTGAGGCGGAATCATTGGTTACATTTAAGGAAAGACTGGATAGTTACATGGAGAGGAGAGGACTGGAGGGTATGGACTGGGTGCTGGTCAGTGGGTGGGGATTTGTTACGGCATGGACTAGTAGGGCCGAACTGGCCTGTTCTGTGCTGTAAGTGGTTATATGGTTGTATAACAGCAAGATGATTATGAGGGTGTTAAGGGGTTTAAGAAGGATTAGCTAAGTTTCTGGTTGAGAACAACAGCCAGCATTGGGTAAGAATGAGTTAAAAGCAGAAGACCACATGGTATGGGGATGGGAACTGAGCAAGGTCAAAAGTAGCTTTGGCTAGTAAATAGATAATCTTAAAAAGCATATCTTATGCAGGATTAGCCCCTGAATTCGCAATGTACCCAGAGTAAACTTTATCGGCAGCAGAGGAAACAAACCAAACGATCGATGGAGTGCAGTAGGCAGTTTGTAACCCGTGGAATCACTTCTTTGGGAGGGCAAGGGGTTGGCTCAACAATAATGTGAATTTAGGATCGAAGGGTTTTTTATGTTCCAATTTCTTACATTATATTCTTGGAAGGAAGTGGATGTTCTGTTATTTTATTCTTGCAGAGGACTTTGATTCTCCTGGTAGCATCACTGTTCAGATTTTGACCTCTTTCATATCAGGGCTTTAAATTGCTCCTCATTTGGCACCCTTGCCTTTCATTCCTTTCTCTTTGCCACTGATGTTGTTAATGTGGTAGGTGCAAAGTCTGCCACATCTTAAATGAGATCAGACAATGATGGCAGGAAGTGAGACTTTTAATCAGAACAATTTGTCAGGGCCTCTGCCTGAAATGTTCATCCTGTTTCTTCTTCGCCGTAAATGCTGCCTGTCGGCTGAGTGCTTCCAGCATTTTTTCTGGTTTTATTTCAGATTTCCATAATCTGCAGTTTGCTTTTGATTTCCATGGCCTGTAGCATCTCATTCTTTATCACTGAACAGTGAACGGGACATAGAGGAACCGTGTTTCCTCAGCTGATATCACCCTCTGGAGGAAACATCCAGACCAGGACATCCACGTGGGATGTGGGACGTCCCTTGAGGAGGAGGCAGAGAAGGTAGCTCAAAAGATGTGGCCCAATTGCTTGCCAAGAAGATGAAATCTTGGGAGAAGTGTTAGGGAATTACCTTTATTTGAACTCAAATCAAATGAGTTAAGAGGATGAGTTTGTTGAGGGCATTTGGGAAATTTCCTGGAGCCATATATCATGAAGCTAAGATGTGTAATGAGGCATGGTTAATTAATAATCTCACATGTAAGGTGTCCTCGAGTGAAGACTGATGATGAAAGTTTATAATACTTGAGTATGATGTCTTTAAATTTAAAACTAAAGTAGTTAATTGCTTAGAGGTGAAAGTCACCTTGAGAAAGGTGATTTGGCAATTAGATAAAATGCTGGTAAATAAGCAATGGCAACCTCAGAAATAGATTGTAATGATAATTCCACCTTAAAACAACTAATCCAGTGGGTGTGTATCTAACAACGGCAAGGATAGAGTTTGATCAAGGTTTAGAAATGTAATTTCTCCTGACGTTTAGAGGGTTAAAGGAAGCAGTAACCAAGGGTAGAAAATTATAACAAGGAAGAAGATAGATTATGAAAACAAGGGTAGAAAATTATAACAAGGAAGAAGATAGATTATGAAAACAGAGTAACAAAAATGTAAAAACAATCGAGTTCCTTTAAGTGTAGAAAATAGGAGAGCAACAAATAAGATGGGTCCAAATAGTGAAAGATTACAATGTGGAATGGCAGAGAAATTATTCAAATAATTTGAATTGTCTGTACAAAGCAAAAGACATAATAAGTATACAAAAATAATTACAGGGCATAATAAAAGTGAAGAATGATGGTCTACAAATGGGATGGGTGGACAGAGAATGATGAATTACTTATAATCAGCTGAAGCTCCCCAAATCCTAAACTGAACTAAATGGGTTGGGAAGGACAAAATTCAGGAACTCCCGGCTTATGACCATAATGGGGACCGAAGGATCTGTCGCACCTCGAAATGGACACATCAGAATTTTGCCCACCCGCGTGGAGTACTGAAGTCTTAAAGCAAACTTTTTAATCAAATCATTTTTTTTTCCATCATAGATTTGAGATTACAACTTAAAGTTTCCTGAATTTCTCGATCAACCTTGGCAAATCTTTCTACATCCTGGTCCATGCTTACCTTGTTAGTCGGTGTCCTGGGGTCCGTAAGCTGGGCACGGCCATCTTGACTTCTGTGTGCATATGCAGTGGGTCGGCATATTGGAATTTGTTTGGTGCATGGTTGAGAGTTAAGTTCCCTACCAATATTGAATTGTGCCCTTCATTCTCACGCATGCGCCAAACAAACTCCAATACGAAAATCCACTGCGTATGCACCAACCGAAGACTCACGCGTGCGCACAGGAATAAAGAGCCAATGGACTCCGGGATGCCGACTAACAAGTATGCACATTTTGGCTCTTATTGCCCTGTATCCTTGTTATAGTTTGTCAAATAATCCGTGTAAATTTTATATTTTTTCTATTTTAAAAAATTTCTTTGCTCATATGTGCGGATGGGCACAAGTCGCAAGTCAGGGAGTGCATGTAATACAGAAGCCTTAAGATTGCAGATGAAAAAAAGCTCAAGACTAATTATCATGACATCAGTTGTAGCACAACTTTATCCATCAATTAGGAAATGCTATCAGCCCAAAAACATAACCAGAACATTGATAAGGCTCATTTTATGATAAGAGAAATTTGGTTTGTCAAATCTAAAGGAATATTATTTTTGAGGGTATAGCCACAAGGGAATTTAATAGTTTCAGTTTATTCAGATCGTTATGGTATTTTGATATAGTGCTTTAATAAATGAAATGTTGCATATAATAAACACTTGTGTTGCAGTAATATCTCTGCATGAGTTGCGGACTGATTGAAGGACAAACTCTACAGAGTAGAAATAAAGATGCCCTTTCGGTTGGTAGCCAGTTATTAGTGGATAGTATAAGACCACCAATAATTACCATCCATATGAATGACTATGATGAAATAATTCAAAGTACCATATCCAAGTTGTTTGCTACTACAAACTCAAGTAGAAAAGTCAGCTTTGAAGAGGGGTTTGTAAATGATACACAGACTCCTTGGTCTATCGAGTTTAGTGTGCAGAGTGTAATATGGGAAAAAACTGAAATTTAGACCCTATTTTTCAGTGATAAACCAGTAAATGTTAGTCTCCAGATGGATGTGCTTGTCAGTACACAAAACACAAGAGGTGGCATGTAGATACAGCAAACTATTAGGAAGCAGGATGGTTAATTGGAATGAGTAGTGGTCTAGTGAGGATCAATTAGGTAGAATGGACTAGCATTAAGTTATCTGATTTTTCTTTATTAATTTATGGACTGCACACATCAATAGCCAAGCTAACATTTGATCCCCGGGTTGTGATGAGTGCCTTCCTGGTCTGTTGTTGCAGATATGTACAAAGATGGGTGGCTTGCTGGCCATCTCTGACAGGTTAATACGAGTCAAACACACTGCATCTCATATCCTAAGGCCACAACTGATAAGGATGGAAAATTCTTTTCCCACCAAAATATACTCTACATAAAATGGATGGGTTTCTATGGCAATCACCACCCTAGTTCTTATTTCATATTTATTTAATTCCTCGTTTGTATAGAGAAACTCCAGAACACTGGATTATTAGTACAGGCTTCTGGGTTAATAGTTCAGTAACATAACTGCAGTGCTTCCATTCCCTGGACAGAATAGATGCTGAGAGGCTTCTTCTTCCATCTGGAAAGCCTGCAAGTCAGCAGTAAAATATGGTATCAGCCATTTGGGACTAAAATTAGTTCATCTTTCTTCACCCAGAGGTCAGTTAATAGGGGTTGCGGGTCTCCAGTCATTGAATTTCATAACCTTGGCACTGACAAAATCAGTATTTATTAAGCATCATTAGTACTGAGTGTCTCCGAAACTATTTTAAAGACATTATATGGCCACCAAGCCACTCGACCCGCTATCTCCCTTCCACATTCCAACTCATCACTGTATGAATTGCAGCCTGTGGCGATAACCTCTCTGCACTGTAAGAGCTGGAGTACTGTCTTCGGATGTCTTTAAATGACCATTACGCAAATACACAAGGCAAAATACTTCAGCATGGACTAGATGGGCCAAAAGGCCTGCTTCTGTGCCTTGTTCTGTGGTTCTAAAGAGAGCACTTCATAGTCAGTCATGCTATCTGCAGTAACATTAAGGCCAGACTGGATTAGCCCAACATATCTTCTTCCCTGAAAAATACTAGGTCTTAGAACAGAACGCAACTTCCTATTCATAATTACACCTACAGTTATGCAAGGATCCTGTTCCTGAGAACTATCTGCAAATTGATTTTCCATAAAGTCAAACAATTCCCCCCAAGACCAAAAGTCCAATTTCCCCAAGTCGAGTGTTCCATGACTTTCCTTGTGCATGCTTTTTATTCCAAATATATTTAATTTGCTGAATTTAAATTCCACAGGTCCTGTGGCAGGATTCAATCTCATGCCTCTAAATTACAGGCCCACAAAAAAAATACTTTGCTGCCACATCTTCTCCAGTCAATACATTTTTTTAAGCTTAAGTGGAAATTAAGGGATACAAGGATCGGGCAAAACTTTGGAGGAAATGGGAGGATGAGCCAGATCTTATGAGGCTGCATTACTTGCTCCCGCATCTATATCAGAGTCATCGCAAATGAAAAGTTTCCTAACTCAGCGTCACCCCAGTTAATGCATTTTTTCATTCATACAGGAAAGAAGTGGGTGGTTGGTTAACATTCAGCTTTCAGGAGTTCTGCCATATGGGAGGGAGTGGAGAGAATTGGAGTGAGGGATGAAAATAAGAGGGAGACGGAGCCCCTTTCTTTATTTGCTCTTTCCCTTGCTACTGAGATGGAACTGTCCAGCATTAATCTTTCACCACTCATGGCCACACATTAGGGACGTCTAAACTGTGGAGGAGCTGGTGGAGCCACTACCTCACAGCTTCAGAGACCCGGGTTCAGTCATAACCTCTGATGCTGCGCCTGCCTGGCGACTACATGTTCTCCCTGTGCACTTGCGAGTCTCCTCCAGATCCTCCTGTTTCCTACCTGATCCCAACGACAGTAGAATGGTTAGTCATTGGCCATTTTATGGTGTGGATAATTGACAGAATTTGGAGGGAATTCATGAACATGTGTTAAAAGAAGAATGTCAGAATCAGAATTTACTGTCATGAACATGCTAAGAAATTTGTTATTTTGTAGGAGCATTACAATGGAAATATTGTTATAAATTTAAAAATAAATAAATCAGTGCAAAAGAAGGGAAAGTCTGTGGTTCATTGGCCATTCAGAAATCCGATGGCAGAGGGAAAGAAGCTGTCCTTGCGATGCTGGGTGCTCGTCTTCAGGCTCCTGATTGGGGTATAGCCTGGGTGGTGAGGGTTCTTGAGGATAGAGGCTGATTTCCTCAAGACACGCCTCTTGTAGATGCCCTCAATGGAGTGAAAACTGATGTCCATGATGGTGCTGGCCGAGTTCACAAATCTGTTGTTTTTTTTCCTGTCCTGTGCATTGGCACCTCCATACCAGACAGTGATGCAACCAGATCAAATGCTCTCCGCGGTACAAGCCCTTTTGGTGACGTACCAAATCTCCTCAAACTCCTCACAAAGTAGAGCCTTCTTTGTGATTGCATCAACATGGAGGCCACAGCACAGATCTTCAGAGATGTTGACTCCCAGGAATATGAAGTTCTGAACCCTTTCCACTGCTAATCCCTCGATGAGTTTGTGTTCTCCTGATTTTCCCCTCCTGCAGTCCACAATCAGCTCCTTAGTTTTACCAATGAGCAAAGTTGTTGTGGTACCACTCAACTAGCTGATCTACGTGTAAATCTATCCTGTATGCTTCCGCCTTGCCATCTGTGATTCTGCTGAACACTGTAGATGGCAGTTAAATTGTGCTTTGCCACGCAGTCATGGGCATAGAGCAAGTAGAGCAGTGGGCTAAGCATGCATCCTTGAGGTGTGCCTATGTTGATAGTCAGCGAGGAGGAGACATTTCCAATTCACACTGACGTGGTCTTCCGATGAAGTAAAGGATCCATTTACAGAGGAGGGTGCAGAGGCCCAGGTTTTGAGGCTTGTTGACCAAAACTGAGATTACGATGGTGTTGAAAGTTGAAAGTCAATGAAGAGTACATGGTGTACATGTACATGGTGATCCAGAGATGTGTGCATCTGCTGTGGAGCGATTGTAAGAGTAGGCAAATTGCAGTGGGTCCATATCTTTACTTAGGTCTGTGTTAATTCTGGCTATCACCAACCTCTCAAAGCATTTCATCACAGTAGATGTGAGGGCTACTGGGCAAGAGTCATTGAGGCAGCTCACTCTGCTCTTCTTGGTATGATTAGACACTTACAGGTAGTCAATTGTCCCGCTTGTAAAGCCACATATTTTGGCAATATATGGCTGTTGGGAGGCCACGTGAGTGTGCAGGAGGCGCCTGCAAGGCGAACTTTATAACCCTCCTCCGAGAGGAATAATCGCCGCAGCACATTGGCCTCCCCAGCTATCTGAATGCAGCCGCTTTTGGGATGACAGTCAGCTGGCTAGCGCCTGACAGCTTCTCTCCCATCTGCCCCTTCCCCGGCGCAGAACGTCGGGGCAAGGGCAGCTGGCTGGGCTGTCAGCATGGGGACTGCAGGGCTAGAGCGGTAGGCGGGGAGAAGGGAACTGGAGCAGCCAGCGGAGAAGGGGGCTGGCCAAAACAATGCAGGTACCTGACTCGAGCGCCATATTCACCCACTGGCCGCTCCAGGCCCCTTCTCCCCCGCCGGCCACTCCTGCCCCCTTCTCCAACGCCAGCCGCTCTAGCCCCCCCCCCCCCCCCCACTGGCCGCCCCAGCACTCACCCGCTGGTCTCTCTGGCCCCCGTGCACCCACCAGCCGCCCCAGCCCCCTTGTACCACACCAGCCGCCCCAGCCCCCTTGTACCACACCAGCCGCCCCAGCCCCCTTATACCCTGCCGGTCGTCCCAGCCCCCTTATACCCCGCCAGCCGTCCCAGCCCCCTTATACCCCGCCAGCCGTCACAGCCCCCTTATTACCCCGCCGGCCGCCCCAGCCCCCTATGCCCCACTGGCCGCTCCAGCCCCCTTCTGCCCTGCTGGGGGGCAGAGCGATCAGTTTGGGGACATTCCACATGGGATGTCCCCGCACTGATAGCCCGCGCTGGATGACCCATCTGACAGCCAGCCATCCTAATTTGACAGCCCAAGGGACAGGAGCCAGAGTGCGCTCAGATGCGCATCCTGGTGCAGCTGTCCCTTCAGGTGGCCAGCCCTGCCACCTGAACGACAATTCAGAGGCCCGCTTCCTCTTCTTCAGGCACATTCTTAGCGGAGAATCCCCCTGAAGAACCCTAAAGATGCCTTTTTGAAGCAGGTGGGAACCTCTGACTGCACCAATGAGAGATTGAAAATGTCCATTAACTCATTGGTAACCAGATTTTCAGAATTTTGCTAGTGTAAAACAATAGTAATATTTGGGGAGAATTTATAAGACTTAGAGTAGGTCACATACATTCACACATTTTAAAACAGATCTTATTTGAAAGACTGAAGAAATATTGATCTATGGAGAATGTAAGCACTTTTCACAAGTAGGTGTTAATTGAACTGATGTCATAAAATGCTTGACCATTGTCTTGCTGGAGTCATGCTGTCTATCAGAAAGGTCAATCTTGGGTTGTTTACCTAAGATAAAACTTGAGAAGAAGAAAGAACTCCTGTTGTTTGCTGGAGAAGGTGGGGATTTTGCAAGACATGCGTCACATGCTCTCTTTGGAGTGGCAGTTGGAAAAGAGAGAGAGTCAAGTTAACAGCTCAATCAGTCAGTCAGTCAGTGTGTGGGACACTGACAAGTAACTGAAAAGGAAAAATTGTTTGAAACTGATGAAAGAAAGTTCCAGAGCAGCTGGAACAGTGTGGTTCTTCAGTCTCTGATGTTTCTCTTGAAATAAAGGAAGGAATGGAGCTCTGTGGTAGCTTGAAGAAAGAGGTTACCATCTGGAAGACCCTGATGGGACAAGTTTAATCAGCGAGACCCTGAGATGACTAGTGGTGATACCTCAGTTGTGGAAATCCTGGAGCAACAAATATCTTTCTCTGCAAACCCAACAAGAACCTTCCTGAGCAGTAAACATTTAACTTTCAAGCACCAAGCCTGGTAAACTTCATACATGTTAAATATGGTGATTGTCTGCAATCAGAGAACTTGGAAGAAGAAGTGAGATTGAACTGTAAACCAAAGAACTTTTCTTAAATCCACACACACACACATTACATACATGTGAACTTAGAATTAGAAGGGGGTAATTTGGGCTAGTATAGAATATAGTATAAGTATAGAGTTAAGTTCAAGTTTGATTCTATTTTCATGTTTGAAGTTGATTAAAAATAACTTTTGTTTTGAAAGCCACTTGTCGTGGTGAATGTCTATTGCTGTTGGGTTTTTGGGTCCTTTGGGCTCGTAACACTAGGTACACCATCAGGTCCCTGATGCCTTGAGAGGGTTCACCCTCTTGAAATATGTTCTGAAGTTGGCCTCAGAGAAAGATATCTCAGGGTCGTCATCTTCTGCAGGAATTCTTAAAGGTACCATTGAGTTTTCTCTCTCAAATTGGATGGAGAAGCATCACAGCCTTTTATGATGTTCGGCCCCTCCGTGTAGGATGTAATGGCCTGCAATCTCTGTCATAGCTGGTGAGTATCTGCCTCTGCCTTGAGCTTCCTTCAGAATTGCCTCTTTGCTGCTGAGATGGCTTTCTGTAGATCATGCCTGGGCTTACATAGAGATCTCGATCACTTGTCTTAAATGCTACTGATCTCACCTTCAGCAGGTTGAGTTTCTTTTGATTCATCGATGGCTTTTGGTTGGGGTACTCTGGGTATGTGTGTGTGGGCAGACACTCATCCACCCAGGTCTTGAAAAGGCTGGTGACAGTCGTGGCATATTCATTCAAGTTTGAGGATGAATATGGTCCAGTCCACCGATTCAAAGCAGTCTTGTAGGCACCCCACTGCCTCCCTCAACCATTCTTTGACCAGCTTCACTACTGGTGCTGTGGTCCTCAGTCTCTGCTTGTACACCAGGAGTGGAAGTATAGCCAGGTGATCAGACTTTCCGAAGTGCAGTCCTGGGATGGATCTTCATGATGGTGTAACAGTAGTCAAGTGGCTCCTTTGGTTTTGCAAGTAATGTACTGATGATAGTTCATGAGAGACTTCTTCGATTAGACCTAGTCGAAGTCCTTTCCAATGATCGGGAAGGCAGCAGGGTGTGCTGTCTCATGGCTGATGATCACAGTGTTTAGCCCCTCCAGTACCAGCCTAATGTTATACTGGTGTGGAATGTACACAATGACGGCAGTTAACACCCTCGGCAAATAGAATGGACAACACTTGATGGCTAGATGTTCCAAGTTGTGGAAGCAGGACTGGGACATAACCATTGCAGCATAATGAATTGAAGATCTCAAATGCAAGAAATGGGGGAAAGGGGAGATGAAGTGGTCACAAGCAGGGAGGTGGTGAAATGAGTATGAAGAATAAATATAAAAGACAGTTTGGAGATGTTCCAATCATCTTTGGTCATTATACACAGTAAAAATACTCACTTGACAAAAGTGATCATCCAAGCTCACTCAATCTAGTTTTCCCCACTAACAGCAACTAATGGATTGTTCATTTTAAATATGAAATTGATGGATTTCTTTTTTATGATGAAAGTATTGAGGAATTGTGGTTGCTGGAAGAGTAATCTTTAGGTTAAAGATTAATCTAAAATTAGTGCAAATGGGCGATCGATGGTCAACTCAGACTTGATGGTCCAAAGGGCCTGCTTTTGCACTATTTAACTATTATTTCAGTCCCTTCTGCTACTAGATAGGAGGAGATCAGAACAATGCTCTACATATTAATGGAGAAAGAAAACATATGTGCTTATTCCAACAGGACATTGCAGTCCGTAAAAGCAAAACACTGCAGATGCTGGAAATCTGAAATAAAAATAGAAATTGGCAAATGATTTCAGACCTGCAAGGTTTACTCTGCTTCTCCTTCCATGGATACTGCCTGACTTACTGGATGTTTCCAACATTTTCTAATTTCATTGCAGCAAACAAGCTTCAAAATTAGAAAATAGCTAGACCATTTGTTGTAGATTAATTGATTTGTGGAATTTTCCAACACAGAAACAAGCCCTCTGATCCAACACATCCATGTCATCTATGATGCCTATCTATGCCAAACTCATTTTCCTGCCTTTAGAATCAAGATTTTTTATTATCATATAATAAAACAAACTGCTGGAGAAACTCACCAGCTTCTACATTAGACTATAGGCCCTTTCATGCCTGGAGGCCAGCTATAAAAATGGAGGGAAAACATAAATTTTCCTTTCATGGAGCAGCCATAAAAGGCTGCTCCCGCGTCGCATTCATGTTGAGCGGCACCTCATAGTGCCCTCCAGAGCCGATGAAGGCAGGGCAACAGGTGCCGAAGCACCACTCACCACTCTGTGTTTCCCAGAACAGTTCCAGCTGCGTGGGGGGATTAAGGGTCAGGAAGATGGCCATTGCTCTGCCGTGTTTTGAGCTGCTGACGAGCGGCCCCAAAGGCCGGTGGGGTTGTCGCAGTCTGCTCTGGCCGCCCCCTGAGAGCCCCATTACAACTAAACAAAAGCATTTCACAGATTACATAGAACTCTGGGAGTGAACCAAGGCTGTGAAAGGCACTAAGTAAATGCAGGGGTATATTTTTTTAATTGGTTTCTTTCCCTCCCTGCCCAGAACACCTTGGATGAGGCAGAGGAACTGAGGAGTTCTTCTGCTACCTGCAACTAATAACTGCAAAGTAACTGTCCAGTAAATGAGTATAGGATTAAATAGGCCAGTTCACTCCTCCAGCAACCACAATTCCTCAATACTTTCATCATAAAAAATAAATCCATCAATTTCATATTTAAAATGAACAATCCATTAGTTGCTGTTAGTGGGGAAAATTAGATTGAGTGAGCTTGGATGATCACTTTTGTCAAGTGAGTATTTTTACTGTGTATATTGACCAAAGATGATTGGAACATCTCCAAACTGTCTTTTATATTTATTCTTCATACTCATTTCACCTCCTCCCTGCTTGTGACCACTTCATCTCCCCTTTCCCCCATTTCTTGCATTTGAGATCTTCAGCTTTTCTCCTCTGATTTCACTCCATACCCAGCCCCAATCTACAGCTCACTTGAAGACCCGGTTGACATTTACTCCTTGGATCTGAGATCACACAACCAAATTCAAAGAGAGTTTCTTTCTTGCTGTTATCAGTCTCGTCAGCAAACCTGAAAATAGTAAAACGCATGTTGCCTTTGCTCTGCCCCAAATGATCTCAAATCTCTCTCAATCTCTGCACTTTTGCACTGTGACTTACTTGTTGCTCTGCTTGCAAAACAACTTCTATCTCTGCATCAAGGTGCATGTGACAATAAACCTGAAATGAATTGGCTCCTTGTATTCTGAACTCCTTTAAATTGTTCCTGAATTTGACCCACCCATCCCTCTCTATGGCAAGCCTTCTGTGTCAGCTGGTCTATGCTGAGATTTATGCTCCAGAGACTCCTCCTCCCTTACTTCATCTTACCTAGTTAACACATTCTTCTGATCCTGTCTCACTTTTGAACATACCAATCTGTGAAATTTGTAAAAACACTGCATAAATGTAAATCTTTTTTCTTTCCCTTTCCTGCCTCCTCTGAACCTTGTATTTAAATCTGTTATTGCAATGTCTCTCCCATCCTCAGATGTTTTCTGAAAGCATGTCTATTTGATCCAACTTGTCCATCCCCCCCCCCGACTCCACCTCCATCTATCTTTTCCCACGACGTGGAGTCCCTCGTTGATTGCCAGACGTTAAGGATGCTTTAGAAATACTTTAAAAAGCTGTTAAATTCAGGAGTACTTAATTCCAGCTCCTTATTCATATATATTACCATTTGTTATCTCCAAACAAATATGTAGCCAGCCAACTGACTGAATCTGCTCCCACTAAAGATTCCTATTCAGCATTTAATGGGGCACATTCCAATACAGATCCTAATGAGATACTCTAATAGGAGTCTTTTTTTTTAAACTTTATTTATTTGTTCAAAAAACAATATATGACATACACACCAATTAAACATGAACATGAACATAGGAGTCATTTATGATTCAAACCTGATTTGACCCTTTCCACACCAGTGTGTGGGTATCAGTAAATGCATTTCTGAATAATGTTCGATTCCCTTTCAATCTCTGACTAGATCCAATTATTAAAGCATCACTAAAGCATTACCAGTCATCTATTCCGGACATATTCCATTGTATCCATCCCAGATCAAGCTAAATCAATTCACAATCACTATCTAATTGGATCCTGTTACCGATCAGATCCATTTTCATTCACAAATTATTTCCATTTCTACTTACATGCAAGTGGTTACTGTTTTAAAATCAAAATGGCTTGTTACTGCCTGACAGTTCTCAATTAATATGAGCCAATTCACAAATTTTCAACTTGTGCGTCATTATATTGACTTTACGTCTTCATACTTTGAACTATATTTCTCTGTGTTTAAGTCATAAACATTAAAACCAAATTTCTAGCCCAAACCAGCTAGATGAAATAATAAAAAATAAAAATCAGAAAACTAGTTGAATGCAACTCCAGAACCACATGTTGCAGTTTACTCAACCTATTGCACTCCCACTGAACTACTCTGATATCCTCCTGAATCATTTAAAAAGATCATTTGACCTGTCAACATCCTCTCTCAGGACAACCTTCAAGGTACTGAGGCACCTTTTTCTGTTGGGTAGGTCACGTCACTTGTATCATCTTGAATACATTATCATCTCTTATCATAAAGCATGGAAACAGGCCCTTCAGTCCAACTTGCCCATACTAACCAAAATGTCCCACCTACCTGTGTTTGGGTCAAGTCCCTCGAAACCAGTGGTCTTCAAACTTTTTCTTTCCACTCACATACCACTAAGTATTCCCTATGCCATTGGTGCTCTGTAATTAGTAAGGGATTACTAAAGAGGTATGCAAGTGGGAAGGGAAGGTTGAGAACCACTGCTCTAGACCCAACTGTTACTGAAATATTTGGCTCGAGAAAAATTGTCATTGGCCCATTTCCTTTGGAGTTATGAAACTGTGCACATAACGAGTCAATGAGGTACGATTCAAACAGTGGTTTTCAAACTTTTTTCTTTCCACTCACGTAGCAATTTAAGTAATCCCTTAGTCATCACAGAGAACCTCTGGCATAGGGATTACTTAAGATGATATGTGAGTAGAAAGAAAAAGTTTGAAAACCACTGCTTTAAACCTATCTTAACCATATTCTGAGTTTTGTCATTGAAAAAGTTCAGCAATGGACAGAGGAAAAGACTGAAGAATGTCTTCAACAGGAAACACACACCTGGGAATCAATGAATCATAACTGACCAAAGTGAAATGCACTGTTCAGGTACATACAAGCTTTAGTGTGGACTCAAACTCAGTGTAAATGGTGAAAGGAATGTCCGTCTCCCAAACTACCCAGTGTTCTCACCGAGAACATCATAGAACATACATAGAACATTATAGCATATTACAGGCCCTTGGGCCCACTATGTTGTGCCAACCAATATAAACCTACTCAACAAAGTAAACCTTCCCTGCCTCACATCCATAACTCTCTATTTTTCTTGCATTCATTTACCGGCCAAAGAATCTTTTAAATGTCCCTATTGTTCCAATCTCCACCACCACTCTTGGGAGTGCATTCCAGGCACCCACTACTCTTATGTAAAAAAAAAACTTACCCCTGATGTCTCCCCTAAACTTTCCTCCCTTTACTTTGTACAGATGACTTCTCGTGTTTGCATCTCCTACCCTGGGAAAAGGGTGCTAATCTTTGCCTCTCATAATCTTGTAGACCTCTATTAAGTCATCTCTCATCTTTCTTCATTCCAAAAAGAATGTAGACCTCTATTAAGTCATCTCTCATCTTTCTTCATTCCAAAAAGAACCCTGGCTTTGTTCTCCTTGCCTCACAAGACATATTTTCCAATCCAGACAACATCCTGGCAAATCTCCTTTGCATCCTCTTCATAGTTTCCACATCTTTCCTGTAATGAAGCAACCAGAACTGAACACAATATTCAAAGTGTGGTTTCACCAGAGATTTATAGAGCTGCAACATTACCTCATGACTCCTGAACTCAATCCTCCAACTAATGAAGGCCAGCAGACCACAAGCCTTTTTAACTACCCTATCAACCTTTGCAGCAACCTTGAGAGAGATCTACGGTTTTGGACCCCAAGGTCCCTCTGTTCTTTCACACTGTTAAGAATTCTGCCATTAACCATATACTCTTTCAAGTTTGATCTTCCAAAATGCATCCTTTCGCACTCATTCAGATTGACCTTCATCTGCCACTTTTCTGTCCAAATCTGCATCCTGTCTATATCCTGTTGTAACGTACGACAACCTTCTACACTATCCATAACACCTCCATCCCTCTACTTCTTCATCCAGGTCATTTATAAAAATCAGAAAGAGCAGGGGTCTCAGGCCAGATCCCTGCAGTCATTGGCAGAAAGTTCCATCTACTACTCTCTGCATGCAAGCCAATTCTGAATCCACACAGCCAAGGTTCCATTGATCCCATGCCTCATGACTTTCTGAATGAATCTACCATGGGGGGACCTATTAGGATCAACAAAAATGGTGAGAAACAAAGTCATCTCCACTCCTGGATTGCTTAGGAAAGGAATCAAATGTGATATTTGTAGAGTGATTGGAAGATTAATTAATGGCTGGCGGTTTCAATTTAATGTCCATTTACCGTAGCAGATATCTCCCACCAGTTTGCTCAATCCTAAAGAGGTGACAATCCTTCAGATCCACTCTGTTCTGTAGAGCTGCAAGCTCCCTCAGATTTCCAAATCTCTCAGTTTCTCACACTTCCGCATTCCCTGACAACAACTGTGCCTTCCAATACAGACACAAACCTATCCACCCACTCCAACAGACATTCCCAGCCAATGCCCGCATCTTTCATACGGACACAAACCCACACGCCAACCCCAAGACGCTCCCAGCGCCTACTTAGCCCAGTCCACTCTCCCAGCCAACGCGTCAGCCTTCCATACAGACACAAACTCACCCACCCACCTACCCCAAAAGACATGCCCAATGCCCTCCTACCCCAGCAGACTCTCCCAACCAACACCTGTGCCTTCCATGAGGACACAGACCCACCCACCTGCCCCAAAAGACACATCCAGCCAACGCCTGTGCCTTCTATACACACAAAAACCCACCCACCCACCTGCCCCAAAAGACACATCCAGCCAACGCCTGTGCCTTCTATACACACAAAAACCCACCCACCCACCTGCCCCAAAAGACACCACTATTATGCTGAAGAAACACAAAAAAACAGCAATTCCTGGAATCTCGAACAAATGGTGAGGCTGGAAGCACTTCACTGGGCAACACAGAGAGATGGTCACCGTTTTGGATCTGGGCCCTTTTTCGAGACCCAGGATGGGAAGAGGAGACAGGAAACATAAAAAGAAAAGTGGGGTAGGGCCAAGGCAATAGGCTTCAAAATAGTTCTGCTGGAAGAACTCAGCAGGGCGAGGAGCATAGAGGGGGAGATTGCTCGGCGTGTTGAGCCGAGTAATAAGGAGTCCAATCTCTCGGTGTGTATCAGGGAAAGAGGGTTCTGGACAAATGAAGACGGGGAGACAGGGAGGCGACCACTGGGGTGGACCGAGCGGGAGAAGGAAGCACGAACACGAAGTGTTGAGCTAGAGGAACTCAGCAGGTCAGAAAACATCCATGGGGAGAAATAATCTTGATAAATGGCCCCGATCCGCAACGTTGACGGACCATTTCTCCCCATGGAAAGCTGTTGAGCCGCTCAGTTTAAATGGTTTAAATATTTTGTATCACCCTGCTAAAATTGAAAGTAGATAAGTAGAATGTTGTCCTGCTTTTATGTCTGTAATGCCCCATGGGTTTGAGAATCTGAAATTGGAATTGACTGTCTTGAAAAATCCTGTAATACATAGGTTGGCAGTGAGTCTTTGTGAATTTAAAATGCAGCTGATTTTATTTAAAGCTTTGTTTGCTCTTTATCTTTTTCACTCGCTTTTCTCTTCAATCTTCCTATCCCTGTCTTTCCACCACCCCCTCCCTTATTCATTTCCTTTGTAGCCTTCCTGGCCCTTCTTTTGTTCTTTCCCCCCCCCCCCTTTTTTTTTGCCCTCTCCTGCGAAGCCACCTTCAAGACCACCGGCACTTCCCCACCCTCCCGTGGAAACACTCGCACAGAAACCAAAGCCCAGGGGACCTTGTCGATTCCCACGGACCACCTTCCCGAGGACACAGGGACCCTCGTGTCCTACGGCTCTCCCTCCCCTCGCAGAAGCCGCGGCCACCCTCTCACACACTGCGCTGCAGATCTCCGTGGAACTACCGCATCTCCAGACACACACACGGGGACAAAAGCAGCTCAGATCCGCCAAGCCAACACATTTCCACGGGGAACCACGTCCGAATGAGAGAATCGGTCAACTCATTAACATTCAGAGCTTCGTTTGCTTTTTTTGCACTCGTTTTGAATGAATGTCTCCCCACTTTTGTCACACAAGGTGAGCGCCTGGCGCTTTCCCCTCCGTTTCTTATTCCCCACCGTCTTGGACAGAGAGAGGGCTCTGATGTTAAGCAGGCAGGTGCCTTCCTTCCAGCATCGAAAAGGGGGCCCAAGGCCGAGCACTCACCTCGTACCCGTAGAGCTGGTGGAGCTGAAAATCCAGCCACTCCTCGATGTCCAGTCTCTTCTGTAGATCTTTCCGGTCGTATCGGACGGTGAACTTGCCCAGTTTCCTCTGGGACTGGGGCTCGTCTTCCTTGCTCGGCGACTGAAAGTAAACGCGGGGCTGCGTGCTGGGCTCTGCCATCCTCGGAGTTGGATCTGCCTTGGCTGTTCAGCAGCGCAGCTGAACACTTCGCGGTGAGGGCAGCAGCTCTGTTGCCTGCGTGTGAAATGGAGAGGAGTGCAAGCCGTCACTGACTTGTCCCCACGCCCCCCCCCCCACACTCTTCTTCTCTACACTCCCCCCCCACTCTTCTTCTCTACACTCCCCCCACACTCTTCTTCTCTACACTCCCCCCACACTCTTCTTCTCTACACTCCCCCCACTCTTCTTCTCTACACTCCCCCTCTTCCTCTCCACCCCCACTCTTCTTCTCCACACTCCCCCTCTTCCTCTCCACCCCCCCACTCTTCCTCTCCACTCCCCCACTCTTCTTCTCCACACTCCCCTTCTTCCTCTCCACCCCCCCACTCTTCCTCTCCACTCCCCCACTCTTTATATACTCCCCCTCTTCCTCTCCATCCCCCCCTCTTCCTCTCCACTCCCCCTCTTCCTCTCCACCCCCCACTCTTCCTCTCCATCCCCCCACTCTTCCTCTCCATCCCCCCACTCTTCCTCTCCATCCCCCCACTCTTCCTCTCCATCCCCCCACTCTTCCTCTCCATCCCCCCACTCTTCCTCTCCATCCCCCCACTCTTCCTCTCCATCCCCCCACTCTTTCTCTCCACCCCCCCCACTCTTCCTCTCCACCCCCCCACTCTTCCTCTCCACCACCACCCCTTCTCTCCCTGGCAGACAGGAGACACCGACCCACAAACAAGGTCTGCGTGACAATCTGGATATTCAACACCACTGGAAAACAAAAGGTGCTCAGTTTAATGATTCTTGTGATAATACAACGGTACAGATTGAGACAACCCGTCCGTGAGAAAACTCAGTCACCCAGGGCCAATCAAGCGATTCGTCTCTCGACACTCACCAAGTTTTATTCTCCAGAGAGCGTTAACCTTGATGTTAAACGGGCACCTCCCGTAGGGACAAGAAGTTCCCTCCATAAAACGAGTCCACCCTGCTCTAGCCCGTTCCCAAACCTAATGGCTCTTAAGTGCATTCTGTATTTTTGTCCTATTTGACCTGCCCCAAAATATGTATCCAGCCAATGCTTGTGCCTTCTATACACACACAAACCCACCCACCCACCACCACAACAGACACTACCGGCCAACGCCTGTGCCTTCTATACACACACAAATCCACCCACCCACCTACCCCAAAAGACACATCCAGCCAACGCCTGTGCCTTCTATACACACACAAATCCACCCACCCACCTACCCCAAAAGACACATCCAGCCAAGGCCTGTGCCTTCTATACACACACAAATCCACCCACCCACCTACCCCAAAAGACACATCCAGCCAAGGCCTGTGCCTTCTATACACACACAAATCCACCCACCCACCTACACCACAGACACTACCAGCCAACCACTATTATGCTGAAGAAACACAAAAAAAACAGCAATTCCTGGAATCTAATTTGGGGTTGGAGCTTGTCACATTTGTGGCCCGAAATGTGAAATTGATAGCACCATCAACCCATGATTTACCTGTTGAACATCGGCGTGTATTTATTTCTCTGCTTCCATTATTCCACCATTCCGCGCCTGCATCCATCACGCGCATGCACTCTGACCTCCGGTCAGGTTAATAGCTCAACCTCTATCTGCATACATCTCATGCATACTCATTATCATGACATCCCTCCTTTCACCGGAAATAAATTTTATATCTTTATGTGTCTTAACCTTTCAATCTAAGTGTATATTTTGTATGAATATCACCGAACATAATATATTGCTGTGTTTCTTTCTGTTTAAATGCAAACACTTTAACACTATCAATAGCATTTTTCTGCCTTCCAAACCAACAAAAGCAACATCAAATTCCCTCTTCACAAAATGTAACGTAACCATGTTATAACCAAATGTAATATAATGGCTCAACATTTCTTCTGTAGTTATATTAATACAATGGTCACCTCATGTACAAAATGTACATGTTTAAAATTATACGCCCCATATATTTCTTTCCCCTTTATTTTTCATGCATTTTTTTTTCTGTTCTATAAAACAACATATTTAAACTTTTGGTTTTTTTTCCATTTAATACCAAATAGTCGACCAAAACAAAAATGCAATTCTTACAGCACTCCTACATGTACTTTATGATGTCCAAATGTTCAAATGTTCCCCTTATCATTCCTCTTCCTGCATCAAAATACTTCTGATTGTTGGTTACTGCTACTGGTGGTCCAAAGTCAAACTGCGTCAAATATAAATGTTCGGCGCAGTTTTCTTTTTCTAATAACGCTAAACACAACAAAACAGCGATGATCCAGGTAATCATAGCACAACTTCGCAAAGATCTCTTTCTCGGAGTTCGCGATGGTTTCCTTCCCGACATCCACATATACACATTTACTGCGTGTTTCACAAGGGCAGCGTTCGGCGTACACCCTTTACATTATTTCTCTTTTTTTTCACAATCACCACACATTTCCACTTTTCCTTGGCATGTATCATTACTGCGCTTCCACTGAATCAATGCACTTTTTTTTCCTTCATTGAAACTCATTCCAACTATCACAAATTTTCACTTTCATGATAATGCGGGCATGATTAGAAATATGGCACAAAATCTTCATATCGCTTAGGTGGTTTCCTGTCCCATCTCAGCCTTCCTGTAATGCTACTGTTGCAACTTGGTTGCTCACCCTCAGCACCGGAAACACTGTTCGCTACGGCCTCTGGTGTTTCTGGTACTTTGGCCACTTCATCAGGAAAACTGGTAACTACCTCTGGAACGTCGTCTGGTCCCTCAGGTTGAGCAACTCGTACTGTATTTCCAACCACTTCACTCGGTGCCGCTCTGGATTGGTACTTTTTGACACCAGACACGTTTCTTTTGTAGAGGACTCCAGCTGGAGACCTGACTGTCACCATACTGCCGCTTCTGGATACAACAGTGTAGGGTTGATGGTAATAAAGTGTGTCTAGCTTACCACCACTCTCTTGCCTCACAAGAACATTACCTCCAGGCATGATGTCTGAGTACCTGGCCCCACGCCTCGAGTCTGCATCCAGCTTTGCTGCCCCCTTCTTTTCAGCATCGTGGTCCCTCATCTCCTGGTCATCCCTGATTTCCTTCAGTTCGGACATTTTTGTGTGGATTTTCCTCCCGAAGAGTACTTCTGCTGGACTTTTTCCTGTGGTTGCATGAGGGGTTGCCCGATAGACAGCTACATAGGATAGCAATGCTTCTCTCCAGTTCTGTCCTTCTGTATGAGCGATCCATAGTCGTTTTTCGATGGACTGATTTTGTCTCTCTACTTCTGCGGCCATTTAGGAGTTACTTTGTGATGGTGGATGCCTGTGGTCCTCATATATTCAGCAAATGTCTCTGAGATGAACTGTGGACCATTGTCAGAGTATAGCGTAACAGGCAATCCATGTCTCGCGAAGATTTCTGCCAATGCTTGTATCATTTTTTTCAGTGGTTGTTGACCACATCACAGAATACTCATAGTATCTGCTGTAGTAGTCCACCACTACCATGATTGACTCGCCAGTTGGTAAAGGTCCGAGAAAGTCAACAGCTACATCGATCCACGGTCCTGTCGGGAGTTGCGTACTCCGGATCGGCTCTGGGGGAATTACTCCTACTTGTGAGTTGACACCCATGGCAGGTTTTGACGAATTTCTCCGCGTCTTTATCACAACTTGGCCACCATACTTTACTCCTGAGGTTTTTCTTGGTACCAACAATACCTAGGTGTCCTTCATGAGCTAATGATACGATCTTCGGTCTCAACCTCCATGGTATCACCAATCTACAATCCCTCAACACACACTGCCCGATGCAACACAGTTTGTCTCTAATGGGAACATATGCCTTGTGAGTGCACTTGTCCCATTGTTCACTTTGGATACATTCTCTAACTTCCATGAGTTCTGGGTCATGTTCGGACTCTCTCTCGACTTCCCTCATGGTCACAGCTTCCGGTGTCGACTGGATAGCTACAAAGCATACAAAGCTCTCTGCTTCTGTCCCCAGTTCTGACTTGGATTGTGGGGATCCATCTTTCAACAATCTGGACAGCGGATCAGCAATGTTTGCTTTCCCAGCAATGTGGACTACTCTGTACTTTTCGGTTGGAGTCAGAGCACCCATCGTTCTATCTTGGCACACGGTTTGGACCTGGCGGCGTAGATCACCTCCAATGGTTTATGGTCCGTGATGAGTTCAAATTCAATGCCATACAAATATGCATGAAATCTCTCACAGGCCCATACAAGTCCGAGTGCTTCTTTTTCTGTCTGAGAATATCTCCTTTCAACGTCTGTCAAAGATCTGCTGGCATAGGCAATGATTCTTGGTCCCTCATCATGCGTCTGGACCAACACGGCTCCTAAACCAACAGGGCTAGCATCTGCTATGACTTTGGTTGGTGCATCCGGATCATAATACCCATGAGTATCGGCATTCGTCAGACTTTGTTTCAGAGCTGTGAATGCTTCCTTCTGCTCAGGGCCAAAACGGGATGGTACACCTTTCCTGGTTAGTTTCCTCAGTGGTTCTGCCAGTGTAGCAAAATTAGGGATGAACTTTGCGCAATAATCTTGAGTTGTCTTTCAGTTTCATGGTATGAAATTTCCCCTCAACAGCCTCTAATGCAGCAGCAATTGCTAAAGCATTGGTAAGTTTCAATTCACCCCCTTTTTCCAGCAGTCGCCTTCTGAGTTTGTCTGATCTGCAGTGCTGCACGACTTGATCCAATAACTGGTTGTCCAAATCAGCTGCCACGTAATTGCATCCAACAGCCAGTTGTCGCAATCTCGTCACGTACTGGGCGACTGTTTCCCCATCTTCCTGTTTTGTTTTGCGAAACAAATGGCGTTGAAATGTGGCATTCGGTGTCACCACATAGTGTGCATTCAATGTATCTACAGCTTTCTGGTATTCCTCCTTCCTTCCAGTATTCGAAAGCGTCTTAAAAGTTTCCCGAACTGCAGGTCCTGCGGTGAAGAGAAGTAACGCCCTCCGCTGCACTTTCTGCTCCGCCGTACTCCCATCGAGAAATAGGCCACGACTGTCGGCGTAAGCTTCGAACTCTTTAAGCCATGCCTTCCGTTTCACGCTTACAGTGCTTGCATCGCCCGTTGGGTCAAAATGAGGAACACCGCGACGTGCTAGAAATTCAGCTTCAGTGACTGCCATGACGAAACATTCCACTCAAAGCCACGGATTCAAAATCCAAAATGTTTCTCCTCATCACCAATGTCACATTTGTGGCCCGAAATGTGAAATTGATAGCACCATCAAAACATGATTTACCCGTTGAACATCGGCGAGTATTTATTTCTCTGCTTCCATTATTCCACCATCCGCGCCTGCATACATCGCGCGCATGCACTCTGACCTCCGATCAGATTAATAGCTCAACCTCTATCTGCATACATCTCATGCATATTCATTATCATGACAGAGGTGGGTGTCAGAATTTTTTTCCCTGCCGTTTTGAGAGATGCCAGTGATTTTTTCCCCTGTTGCCCTAAGGTTGCACAATAGTTAACCTTTTAACCAATGTATGGGAAATGCCCCGATTTTCTCTACCGTATTTGCACATCTGCCCTTGTGGATAGAACGATATTAGAATAATGATCACTCAGAAACCACAGATCCTGAAGCCAATTGGAGGAAAATCAATCAGTATTGGTTGAAAAACTCCTCCTATTCGTGAAGGGAGCCACTCTTGCTGGGGTAGCTCCACCCACTTGCGAAGGGAACTTCTTTTAAAGGGAGGTCATCAATTTTAGAGAAGTTTTCTCGCCTGGTGAAAATTTCCAATGTTTTCCTATTTAGGGGAGCTCTTCCCATTCCATGTAATCGGAGGAGCTCCCATCAGTTGAAGAGAGGGCCTCCTATCCACGTTGAGGGAGAGCTCCATCTAGTGAAGAAAGTTCTTCATTAATGACGAAGATACCTTCTGTTAGAGAAGGTTACTCCTATTGCAGAGAGTGAAACGCAGATGATGTGAATGTAGTAAAAACACAGAAATGCTAACTCAGCTCTCTCTCTCTTTCTCATCTTTCCTTTTTCCTCTGACTTCTTTCACAGAGCCAAAATCAATTCTCACCGCTCATCTTATATCCAGTTAATACCTTTTTGTTTCTCTGGACTCCTCCTACAGCCAGTATTCAGTCTTTATTCTTATGCCTTCCTGTTCTTGCAGAAGGGCTCAGGCCTGAAACGTCGGTAATATGTCTTTACCTCCTAATGGATACAGCAAGAGCAGACAAGTTCCTCCAGCATTTGTGTGTGTGTTTTTTACTCCTATTGCAGAAGAGAGCACTCTCTGACTGTTGATGACAAGCTCCAGTCAGTGAAGAGAGGTTTCCCCATGTGACCCTGTGGAGCCATTCTCACCCCTTTTTTGACTACGGCCCCCTGAGGACTGCTAGGCACCCTTCCCTGTGATGCAGTTCAATTTTGGTTTCTTCCACACTTCTCTCCTACAAACTATATAAAAAAAATTATGTCACATGAGGTGAAAAGAAAAAAAGGCTTTTACTTAAATGTGCTGTTCAGCCCCATTGAGAATGCTCAATTAGAGCACTGTATACTGGTTTCAAGAGCAACTCCTTCTGGTGCAGTGTGCACCTTACTGAAGGGAATGGCTCACAGAGCTATAAATCATGGAAACGGGCCCTTCCTTCCAACTTGTCTATGCTGATCAAGTTGCCAATCTGAACTGGTCCCATTTGTCTCCATTTGACCCATATTCCTCAAAATCCTCGCTGTCCAAGTATCTTTCCAACATCTTTTAAACGTCTAATTGGGCTCACCTCTATAGCTTTCCCTGGCAGCTTGTTGCATGTATGCATTCTCTTGTGTGTGTGGAAAAGCTTGCCCTCTTGCATCTCTTTTCAATCATTTCCCACTCACCTTAAACTTATGCCCTCAAGTCTTTTAACTTCCCTATCCTTAGAAAAGGTTTGTGACCATTCACCTTATCTTCCTCTTCTTGATTTTGTATACTGTACTTTTAGAAGGCCATCCCTTAGCCTCCCACACCCCAGCCAATATATTGTCTCTCCTTATAACTCAAGCCCTCCATTTGACTTAGTGCAAGCAGCAGTTTTAGTTTGAATCGGACATGACATTCAGCACTGGGGCAGAAGGGCCTGTTTCTGAGCCCTACCATGTGCTGTGAATTTATTTTGCACACAACCTTGCAATGAAAGGACCACTTGAATTAATGCAGCAAGCTCCTTCAGTGGTTGGAGAGACTAGCTGATCAATGATCACTGAAAAAGGGATCATCTCCTGCTCTTGTGGCAAAGACCCACATTTTGTGGAGATGCTTCTTGTTTGTGGGAAAAGCAATTCCATTGATGGACGGAGCTCCTCCTGTCAGTGGCAGGAGCACCATCTATTGGTGAACAAAACAATGGTTAGGTGGAACACCTGGCTTTGGTGGAAAGGCTTCCATTCTATTATATCAAGAATTAGAAGCAGAATTTGGCCACTCAAGCTTGCTCTTCCTTTTAATACAATCATGGCTGATTTAAATATAACTTCAAGTCGTATTCCCATCTTTCCATGATAACCTGTGACTCCTTTGCTTATCAAGCGTCTAGCTAACTTTGCTTTAAACTATTCAAGGACTCTGCCACATTGACCACCGCCAGTGGGCTGATATCGCCTCAAACCGTGCATCTTGGCGCCTCACAGTTCGGCGGGCAGCAACCTCCTTTGAAGAAGACCGCAGAGTCCACCTCACTGACAAAAGACAAAGGAGGAAAAACCCAACACCCAACCCCAACCAACCAATTTTCCCCTGCAACCGCTGCAACCATGTCTGCCTGTCCCGCATCGGACTTGTCAGCCACAAACGAGCCTGCAGCTGACGTGGACATTACTCCTCCATAAATCTTCGTCCATGAAGCCAAACCAAAGAACAAGAAATCACATTACAATATCCCCAGTTAAAGATTCAAATTATTAAACTGTCCAGAATACAGTTGAGCCAAGACTCTGCTTCTTTCAAAGTTCAGATATTGTCAAGGTTACATACGTGACATCGCATTGGAGCCCTGAGATTCTTTTTCCTGTAGACCAGGCTGAATTTCTACTCATCACTAACTGTTATTCATCAATAACAGCATATAGGAAAGAGATACGAATATAAAAGAGGGAAATGTAAACAAACTGACTGCAATACTGAAAAAAGCAATATTCAATCATAAATAAAGTGCAAAGTAAGAGCCTTTAAACGAGTTTCTGATTTTGTTGTTTTGGAGTCTGATGGTGGAGGGGTGGCAAATGTTCCAGAACCTGGTAGAAGGGGGTCTTGTGGCACCTATACCTCTTTCCACATGGCAGCAGTGAAAACAGGCAATGTGCTGCGTGGTGTGGATCCTTGATGAGAGCTGTTGCTCTCAGTCCCCAGAGTTCCAAGAAGATTTCTTTGATGGTGGGGAGAGTTTTGTCTGCGATGTACTAGGCTGTATCCATTACCTTTTGCAGGGCATTCTGTTCACTGCTACTGGGACCCCATACCAGATGCAGCTGGTCAGCATGCTTTCCACAACATACCTGTAGAAGTTTGCAAAGGATTCTGATATCATACCAAACCTATGCAAAAAGTAAGGCACTGTAATGCAACAATGTATACATGTGAATCAGAAGACATAATCTAATTTACACCATGAGGCCCAGCAGTTGTCTTTTGTTGGTCGCAAACTGTCAGGAGACCTTGAAGATAAGTTAAATCATTTATTCAGGGTGATGGGCTATGGGTAAGCAGTTTTTGGGTAATATAAGCCATGGTCCCACTGCTGAAGTTTGAGTCGCTCTGAGGGGTGGAAACGTCTCTCAGCAAGAAGAAGAACTTCTAGAGTCCAACCAACGTCCCGGTCGGGGGAGGTGGAGAAGCTGCTACCGGCGCCCCGACAACCTACTACAAGTGTGTGGTCGTTGCCTCGCTTCGGCAGTTGGGACCAGTCCAGGCGTTGATAAGTATAATTGGGAAGGGCTTGCATATTGTAGTTTGAAATCAGCTTAAGATTTTGTAATAAAGATTTGTATAAACTGAAGTGCTCTCAGCGTGTGTGTCTGTTTTTTTTTGGTAGCTCAAAACACTGTGACCAATCTAAAACGAACAAAGTGAGAGGTATAAGTTTACCAGAACAGGCACTAATGTGGTTTCCTCATGATACCGGCGGTATGTTGGGTCCAGGAAAGTTCCTCCAAGATAGTGGCTTCTAGGAATTTAAATTTGCTGACCCTCTCCACCTCTGATCACTCAATGATCACTGCATCGTAAACCTCTGTTTTTTCCTTCATAAAGTCTTCATTCAGCTCATTGGTTTTGATGACATTGAGAGGAAGGTTGTTGTCAGTACGTCATTCAACTAAGTTTTCCATCTCCCTCCTGTATTCTGACTCATCGCCCCTTTTTATACAACCGACAACCGTGGTATCATCGGTGAATTTATAGATGGTGTTGTCTTACTCCGAGCCATACAGTCATAGGTGTAAAGCGAGTAGAGCAAGGTGCAAAGTATGCACCCCTGTGGTACTCTGGTGTTGATGGAAATTGTGGAGATTTGCTTGCCTATCTGCACTGACTGGAACTTGCTGATTAGTTTTGAGGGGATAATGGTATTGAATGTTGAACTGTAGTTAATAAAGAACATTCTGATGTATGCATCTTTGCTGTCCAGGTGTTCCAGGGGTTTGTCTAGGATCATTGAGATGGTATATGCTGTAGACTTGTTGCTGCGGTAGTCAAATTGGAACGGATCCATATTGCCACTCAGAGAGGAGTTGATATGCTTCAACACAAGCCTCTATAAACACTTCATTACGTGAATGCCGCTTGTTGATAATCATTTAGTCAGGTTACCACATTCTTCTTGGGCACAGTATGATTGAGGCCTGTTTGAAACAGATAGGTACCATGCCCTGTCAGAGTGAGGTTATCTGTGAATACATTCACTAGTTGGTCAGCACAGGTTTTTAGTGCTTGACTGGGTACTCTGTCCAGACTGGTTGCTTTCCTTGGATTCACTCTCCTGAAGCCAGCCCGTTCATCAACTTTGAATACTGACAGTAGGGGATCTTCAGGGGACATGGGGGTTCTGGTGGTCAAATCGGGTATGGAAGAAATTGAGCTCATCTGGTATTGAAGCTTTGCTGTTTCCTTTTGCACCAGATTTGGTTTTGTAGCAGGTGATGTCATTAAGGCCTTGCCACAGCTGTCAGATATTCCTCGTTGTTTTAATTCAGTCTTTGATGAAGAGAGTTCTAAAGATTTGTAATGTCAAAGAGAGAGATTTTCACCTCATCCCAGTCTTAAATAATTCCAGATTCTCTCAGAGGCAAAAAACATCCTCTACTCATCCATTTTGTTAAGAACACTCACAACACGATATATTTCAACCAGTTTATAAGCATGCGGTTGTATCTTTGGCTTCACAACTTGTTCAAAACCATTCACTTCAGATATTAGACAACAAAATATCCATAAACTGCTTTTCTAATACAGTAAGACCTATTTTTTATATATACTTTATTTAAAATTTAAAACAACAAAATCAACATTTTTGTGTGTGTGTGTGTGTGTGTGTGTGTGTGTGTGTGTGTGTGTGTACATATAGAAAATAAAGTATCTCAATACATGTGGTATATATATGTGTGTGTATATATAGAAAATAAAGTATCTCAATACGTGTGGTATATATTTGTGTGTGTGTGTGTGTGTGTGTGTGTACATATAGAAAATAAAGTATCTCAATACATGTGGTATATATATGTGTGTGTGTGTACATATAGAAAATAAAGTATCTCAATACATGTGGTATATATTTGTGTGTGTGTGTGTGTGTACATATAGAAAATAAAGTATCTCAATACATGTGGTATATATTTGTGTGTGTGTGTGTGTACATATAGAAAATAAAGTATCTTAATACATGTGGTATATATATGTGTGTGTGTGTGTGTGTGTGTGTGTGTGTGTGTGTGTGTGTGTGTGTGTACATATCGAAAATAAAGTAAAATAGAACCTCCTACTACACCACCCTACCTTCCTCCCTCTGACCCCCTACAAACACAAGAAAAAAGAGAAAAGAAAAAAGATAAAAAGAACGGGAGAAGAGAACCACAACAGGAATATTTCAATTTTTGATGTCTTATGGAGACCCATAAGAGAAAGGCAGTGTTTGAGATTCATTTAAATATTAATACCCAAATTTTGTAAATATGGGCACCATATTTCCTATATGGCATTTATCTCTTAAATTATGTAATTTTCTCAATTGGAATACGACTCCTAAGTAAGACCTATTCTTAAAAAAGGAGAATGGTATTTTACAAAATACTCCAGACACAGCTTCATCAATGCCCTGTATAACTGAACTCCCACCACTTAATTGTATGCATTTTTTCCTGCCAAAAAAGGACAATTTCACATTTTTCTACATTGTATTCTATCTGCCTAATCTTTGCCACTTTGCCCACTCATGAACCTTTGTGGTTCCCTTGTGTCCTGTTCACTATCTCCTTTCATTCCAATCATTGTGTGTCATCAGCAAAATTTGCAAAAAAAACCTCAAGCTTTCACGGAAGTCATTAGTATAAATTATAAATAGCTCAGCCCCCAGCATTGGGACCTGCAATCCATCACTCACTACATTACTAGTAAAGGATTAATTCATGCTCATTCTGTTTTCTGTTAACCAGCCAATCATTTCCCTCTGCTAAGTTACCTTCTACACCAATAAGATTAGAATTTAATCTCTTGATCCATTGATAGGTGTTATTTTTGATAATTATCAGAGAACTCCTCTACTGGGCAGACAGTAAATCCTATTGCTGAAAAGAGACTTTGTTAAATAAGGGGCACTCTCTTCAAGAAAGAAACTCCTCTTGGTAAAGTTAATACCTATTTACGCACAGACCTCTTCCACATGAGTCACTTGAGCCATCTTCCATATAACAGAGAGATTCAAGATGGAGTGGGTCTGTCAGGTTGTGAGGTACAAGTCTCCAGAGAAGGACAGAGAGGAAGGGAGTGTGCCGAGGGATTACTCTCATCCCTGGATTGCGAAGGATGGTCCTGGCCTTATTGCTTTGTAATGCATTATTCATAAAATAATAAGAATAGGAACAGGAGTCGGCCATCCAGCCCATCGAGCCTGTTCCGCCGTTCAATGAGATCATGGGTGATCTGATAACAGGCTCATCTCCACCAACCTGCCTTTCCCCTTTCTATGTAAAACTCTATCCAACCTAGTCTTAAATATATTAACTGAGGTAGCCTCCACTGCTTCAATGGGGGCAGTGATGTCCACAGATTCACCACTCAGTGGGAAAAGCAGTTTCTCCTCATCTCTGTCCTAAATCAACTACCAAGTCTTGAGGCTACGTCCCTTAGTTTTGGTCTCCCCCACCAATGTAATCAACTTACCTACCTCTATCTTATTTATGCCTTTCATAATTTTATGAAGGAGACGTTGAAGGAGGTTGGAACCTCCAAATGTTGTAATGAGAGGGTTACGACACTATTAATGTAAAGAAAGCCATGCACTGAGTTAGAGTCAGAAGGGAAAGCAGATGCTGCAATCTAGAGCAAAACTTTGGGATGTTTGGTATGCAAATCTAAATAGGTCATATGCATTAAATGGTAGGCTATTGAGCAACAAAGGGATTTAGGAGTTGTGGTAAATAGTACCCTCAAGGCTGATACTCAGGTAGATGGTGTGGTGAAGAAGGCATTTGGAATGTTGGCCTTCATAAATCGGAGTATTGAATTCAAGAGTAGGGAGGTTATGATGAAATTGTACAAGGCATCGGTGAGGCCAAATTTGGAGTACTGTGTACAGTTTTGGTCACCAAATTATAGGAAAGATATAAACAAAATAGAGAGAGTGCAGAGAAGGTTCACGAGAATGTTGACAGGATTTCAAGGTTTGACTTACAGGGAAAGGTTGTGCAGACTGGGGCTTTTTTCTCTGGAGCATAGAAGATTGAGAGGGGACTTGATAGAGGTGTTTAAGATTTTAAAAGGGACAGACAGAGTAAACGTGGATAGGCTTTTTCAATTAAGAGTTGGAGAGATTCAAACTAGAGGGCATGGTTTAAGATTGAAGGGGGAAAATTATAAGGGGAACATGAGGGGAAATTTCTTTACACAAAGGGTGGTGGGGATGTGGAATGAGCTTCCGACAGACGTGGTCGAGGCGGGATCATTGGTTACATTTAAGGAAAGCCTGGATAGTTACATGGATAGGAGAGGACTGGAGGGGTATGGACTGGGTGCTGGTCAGTGGGACTAGGAGGGTGGGGATTTGTTACGGCATGGACTAGTAGGGCCTGTTCTGTGCTGTAAGTGGTTATATGGTTATATATTTCTGTAAGATCATTCTTCTAAATTCCAGCAAGTACAGTCCCAAATGACTCAATCTCTTCTCATAGGCTAGCACCCTCATTTCTGACTTTGACTTCAAAGAACTACCTGTTCTTCATAGAAACTTTCTTAAGAAGAACAGGTGGAAAAATACCTTTGATCACAAATCCATTAGGCTGTGGCCAACACAGAATGTTCTGCAAGCCCCATGGCAGAAAGATGGAACATGTGGGAATGGTGTCCTGAACAGGCTGTCAAAACTATTTTGCAGAAGACCTCTTCACCAGCACTTCCCAATAAGCATCAAGACCTCCAGTAGGTAGGCAATGAGATAGCCTCTCCCTGACAGATCCTTCTCGCAAGATTAGACATTCACTCCCAATGCACGTGGATATCAAGACAGTTGTGACAATCGTCCACCTCAGTGTGGACTGTACATTTGTAAAGCAAGTCTGGAGAAGTTTGTAAGGGTCCTGGTTCAGGTTCACCCCAAAGAAATGCATAATAGTGAACTCTCTGATTGACAGGCTGCTCCCACTGATGTACACCAAAAGAAAACTTTGTACTGCTTTGTATTGAGTCAAAGGTGCATTTTTGTCTCCCTGAACATTATTGGTCTTCTAATGCAACAGGAATATCTGTAAGTAAATTCTGCCGGCAGGCACATTCCAGGTTGAAGCATAACGTGCTAAAGCTTGGTGCAGCCAATGCAAAGGCTTTTTTGGGGACGGAGCTCATACTACTGGTTGTAGCCCTGCAAACATGCAAAGAGTGCATTCCTCAAAGAGCCACATAGGTCATCAAGCATAGTAACTTGATGATGCTATGTATACGGGCGATGATATTGTGAATAGTGACTTGATGACACTATGTATATGGGCGATGATATTGTGAATAGCGACTTGATGACACTATGTTTAAGGGCGATGATATTGTGAATAGCGACTTGATGACACTATGTATATGGGCGATGATATTGTGAATAGCGACTTGATGACACTATGTATATGGGCAATGATATTGTGAATAGCGACTTTATGACACTATGTATACGGGCGATGATATTGTGAATAGTGACTTGATGACACTGTATATGGGCGATGATATTGTGAATAGCGACTTGATGACACTATGTATATGGGCGATGATATTGTGAATAGCGACTTGATGACACTATGTATATGGGCGATGATATTGTGAATAGTGACTTGATGACACTATGTATATGGGCGATGATATTGTGAATATCGACATCAGAATCAGAATTTATGGTCATGAATGAGCCATGAAATTCGGTGTTTTGCGTCAGCATCATGGCGCAATCATTCATTTTATACCATCTTAATACATCAGTGTAAGGACACAATAGTGCACGAGAAGGAAGACAGTGTCTTTGGTTCATAAGACTATTGATCATACAGGAATCTGACAACAGCAGGGAAGAAGCTATCCTCATGCCACTGAGTGCTCATCTTTAGGCTCCTGTATCTTTTTCCCGATGGTAGCAAATTGAAGGGGAATGGCCTGGATGTTGGGGTCTTTGAGGATAGAGGCTGCTTTTTTCAGACACCTCCTCATGTAAATCTCCTCGATGGAGTGACGTCTGGTGCCTGTGATGTCACAGGCTGAGTTAACAACCCTCTGGAGTTTATTCTTGTCCTGGGAGTTGATACCTCCATACCCGGCAGTGATGTAACCAGGCAGAATGCCATGGTACACCTCTAGAAATTTATAAAAGTATCAGGTCACGTGCCGAATCTCCTCAGATGCCTAACAATGCATAGCCGCTGGCGAGCCTTCTTTGTGATTGCATCAATGTGGAGGCTCCAAGACAGATCCTCAGAGATGTTGACAGCCAGAAATTTGAAGCTCTTGACCCTCTCACCTACTGAGCCCTTGATGAGGACTGGGTCATGTTCCCCTGACTTCCTCCTGAAGTCAACAATCATCTTCTTGGTTTCGCTGATGTTGAGAGTAAGGTTCTTTTCATTGCACTATTGAATGAGCTGATCTGTCTCCTGTACACGTCCTCATTGTCATCTGTGATTCTGCCAACAACATTTGTATCATCGGTAAACTTGTAAATATTATTGGAATTGTGCCTGTCCACACAGTCACAGGTGTTTTGTGAGTAGAGCAGTGGGCTGAACATGTATCCTTGGGGTGCGCCTGTGTTGATGATCAGTGAGGAGGAGACGTTGAAGGAGGTTGGAACCTCCAAATGTTGTAATGAGAGGGTTATGACACTATTAATGTAAAGAAAGCCATGCACCGAGTTAGAGTCAGAAGGGAAAGCAGATGCTGCAATCTAGAGCAAAACTTTGGGATGTTTGGTATGACATCAGAAACCTTGGCAAACTTCTACAGACGTGTATTGGAAAGTGCGCTGGCAGGATGCATCACAGTCTGGTAATGGGGGCAATAATACCTCTGATGTGAAAGTGCTGCAAAATAATAGAGCACACAGCCCAGTTACATCTCAGGGAAAACTTTCCCCACCATTGAAGAAATATACATGGAACACTGCCATTGGAGAGCAACAACAATAAGGAAGGATCCACACCACACAGGACATGCACTGTTTTCACTGCTGCCACCAGGGAAGGGGTACAGGTGCCACAAGACTCATATCTCGAGATTCAAGAATAGACCATCAGGCTCCTGAATAACTGACTCATTTAAGGATTCGTACTTTGCTCATTGGTTATTACTGTTTTTTTCTGTATTTACAGTTTGTTTACATTTCTTTCTTCTTGACTACAGTTTATAGTTACCAGTAATTGGGCATCCTGCTTGGCAATTCCAATTTCAGGGTTGTATTGTATGCAATGTCATGCATGTACTCAGAGTTAGGAAGCATCTGCAGAAGCTTGGATCAGTAATGCACCGATCTGTATCTCCTGTTGTTATGTCAAAGGTTTTTTTTGCACAAAAAACATTAGCTGTTGTCAAAATGAGCAATTATTCTTGGTGAGAAGAGCTCCTTCAAGGGTGGAAGGAAACAAGAATTATTAGTGACGAGATTGTTTTTATTGAGTGGTGTTGGCTGGAAAGTGAGTATGGATATATTATAATATAATAATACTGAGTTGAGCTCTCAAAATATGGGCGCCTTACCCTCCACCTGAGAAGGTCTCAGTTAATGCTGACATTCACAAGCATCCTTCCACCAACCTCACAGTCCCTTCCTTTGATGGGCAAATTGAATTACTTGGTAAGTGCTTAGGGCAGGATTGATGGTCAGAAATCCTGGGCGATGAAATAGATGCTCTGCTGTGACTCCCTTCACAACAATGAAATGCAGCCTAGAAGTTAGGGTTCTATCTTTTTTAAATTTAGATTTACACGTTCAGCACGGTAACATGCCATTTTGGCTCACAAGTCTGTGCTGCCCAATTAACCTACAACCCCTGGTACGTTTCAAATGGTGGAAGGAAACCGGAGCCCCTGGGGAAAACCCCATGCAGACACAGGGAGAACGTACCAACTCCTTACAGGCCCGGGATACAAAACCAGGTGGCTGGTATTGTTACAGCGCTGTGCTAACTGCTGCACCATCCATGCCGCCCGCATCTTTGGACACATTGTTTCTGACGGAAAAGCGAGAACTTTCCTGTTACCTCTGGCTTATGGTGTGCCTATTGCGTCACAGTGCCAGTTATCCGACTTCCGTCGGGCGCTGTCTGCATGGATCTTCCTCCTGGTGCTCAGGTTCACTTCCATTTCCTGAAGATGTGCTCGTTGGAAGTTTTTATGGCCACTGTAAATTGTAGTTTAGTGGTAGAATCTGGGGCAGTTAGTGGGAATCTTGGAGAATAAAATGGGTTAATGTAGGATTAGTGTTAAAAATAGGCAGTTGATAGTTGGCATGGACACGATGGCTGAAGGGCCTGTTTGTGACTCCATCACTGACTCAATGGTTTTCAAACTGTCCCCTAAACTTAAGCCATTTTCAGGTGGAATTGCTTGGAGAATGCGGCTCTGGAGCAGGTTGCAAGTGTCTATGAAGAGACCTGCAGGTGGCAGCACTGAAGGAGGTGTTCTGCCATCTGAAAGGTCTGAAGTGGGGAGAGGGGCCACAGAGCAAACGCCAGCTCCTGAGTCCGGGCAGGGGCAGCAGTTTGACAGCTCGACCCCCCGCTGCCTGATGGGGCGGTCGGGCGGGGGACTGCGGGGCTGGGGCGGCCGGCCCTGAGAATCCTGACTTATTGAAAGCTCTCACTTATTAAATTTAGTGGGATTTTTTGTGCGTGCATAAGCCCCGTAGTCCCCCGCCGGCTGCCTCAGCCCCATCAGGCATCAGGGAGGATAGGTTTCGGCAGCAGGGCTGTCAGTGGGTCTCCAGCTGACTGTCAACAGCCTGCCCGCAGCTAGGCACCTGAAAGCTGCTAGCAGCTTTGCCTGAGCTGCTTTCAGGTGCAATGGGGTATTCTTGAAGCAGGATATTATACCTACAGGAGAAGGGTTAGCTAGGTAACTTTCAGGTCACCACCTGACAGCCGCATAGGAGTACAATAGGCTGCTTTACAGTCAGGTATTGTGGCCACCTGAAAGTGGCTTCACATACCACTTTAAATAATCCCTATGCCATCAGTGCTCTGTGATTAGTAAGGGATTGCTTAAAGTGGTATGTGGGTGGGAAGAAAAACGTTGAGAACCACTGTTTTAATCGTACCTAATTGACTTGTTATGTGCACAGTTTCATAACTCCAAAGGATATGGGCCAATGACAAGTTTTCTCAAGCAAAATATTTCCATAACAATTGGGTCTAGAGCAGTGATTCTCAACCTTCCCACTCCTGTACCACCTTAAGCAATCCCTTACCAATCACAGAGAACTGATGACATAGGGATTGCTTATGGTGAATCTGAGTTTAGTGGCGGCAGTTTGAAAATCACTACGTGACATTTACAATTAAACCAAAGCTTTATAGATCTCTCAGACATCGCAAGCCTCCTCATATACAAGAGAGTAGCTTTATTTAGTGTTATGTGGGAATGTCCATGTTAATGTTAATTTTGAAAGTTCATTGCACGAATTATCACTGCTGGCTTGCATCTCTAGGGACACAGATTCGATCCTGACCTCCCACATCCCTAAGATATGAAGGTGGGCTACTCTAATTAGCTGTTATAAATCACCCTTTAGTGCAGGAAAGCAGCAAAATAATTAAAATGGAGTGGTTGGGTATGTGTGGGGGAATAGATTACAGGGTAGCTGGAAATATAAGGAGGGGGAATGAGAAGTTTGATAGACTAAATGGCCTCCTCCTGCTTTGTAATAAATATGAATTGAATAATTGGATCAAATATAAATTGGTTTATATGGTATTGACACCTTGAGGCATTGATGTGAATTTGAGTATCAGTTTACTTCAGTGTCACTTTCACCTTGGCTACCAACAAGAATGATTATGTTGTGTGATCATGCAGTAATGTGTCTCTATCTAATCCTTTCCTCCAAACTTTAACCTTTTATGAGCTATTAATGTCAAACTGTTACTATAACGTTAACAAGCTTAATTTTCCACTCCATCTGTTGGTCTAACGCAGTAGTTCTCAGCCTTTTTCCACTCACATACCACCTGAAGTAATCCCGTGCTGTAAACGGTTATATGGTTATATACTAACCAACTGAAAAACCTCACAAAGATAAGCGTATACAGAGCCGTTGTCATACCCACACTCCTGTTCGGCTCCGAATCATGGGTCCTCTACCGGCACCACCTACGGCTCCTAGAACGCTTCCACCAGCGTTGTCTCCGCTCCATCCTCAACATCCATTGGAGCGCTCACACCCCTAACGTCGAGGTACTCGAGATGGCAGAGGTCGACAGCATCGAGTCCACGCTGCTGAAGATCCAGCTGCGCTGGATGGGTCACGTCTCCAGAATGGAGGACCATCGCCTTCCCAAGATCGTATTATATGGCGAGCTCTCCACTGGCCACCGTGACAGAGGTGCACCAAAGAAAAGGTACAAGGACTGCCTAAAGAAATCTCTTGGTGCCTGTCACATTGACCACCGCCAGTGGGCTGATAACGCCTCAAACCGTGCATCTTGGCGCCTCACAGTTCGGCGGGCAGCAACCTCCTTTGAAGAAGACCGCAGAGCCCACCTCACTGACAAAAGGCAAAGGAGGAAAAACCCAACACCCAACCCCAACCAACTAATTTTCCCTTGCAACCGCTGCAATCGTGTCTGCCAGTCCCGCATCGGACTGGTCAGCCACAAACGAGCCTGCAGCTGACGTGGACTTTTTACCCCCTCCATAAATCTTCGTCCGCGAAGCCAAGCCAAAGAACCACAGAGCACCTATGGCATAGGATGTCATTGGTGCTCTGTGGGTTGTAAGGGATTAGTGCAAGTGGTATGTGAGTGGTTTCATAAAAAGTTGTGAGAAACTGGCCTAACTTACCCTCCCCTCCCCCCCCCCCCCACCCCATTGAGTTTGCATACGTGGTTCACAAAGGAATAATCCAAAATGTCATCATACTTGCAGACAAAGGGTACAGATATTATTTGGTGAAGTGACCTCTGCAACTCAGAGACCAAGTGACGATCCCACCATAGAACATTGCATCATTTCCTTCTGATCAGTCTCTGAACTCCCTCCACAACATCATAGTCCTTGTCCATACATGGCCTGCTCCCACCTCCTCCACAAGCAGGATTGCCATGGTCAACTATTGCTGCCATCTATTCTTGGACCACTGAACTTATTTCTTTAACCATGACCAAATTCTTTCTCCCCTTTCCCAGTCTAACCCCATGTGACACCCCTGTGCCACTTTAAGTTTCAAGTAAGTCCCAAATGGCACACTTTCTCTCTAGGTTTTAGTCCCTTTCCATCTGCAGCACAGTTTAGCTTAAGTTGATATGTTGCAAAATAACTCATACAGCCAAAAGGATTCTTCGAGCAGACTAATAGGTTATATATACATTTATACACCCATGTAAAGAGCATAAGCTGACAGAGTACAGATTGCAATGAAAAGAAGGATCAATTAGCAACAAGGTAGTAAAACAAAAGTCTGTAGATACGGTGATTAAAGTAAACACACGGTGCTGGAGCAACACAACAGTCAAACAGTGTCCTTTATTTGGAAAATATAAAGGCATAACTAACAGTTCGGGCTTGATATGGACAGTTCGGGCTTGATATGTTCAGGCAGGTGCCTGAACAAAATGGTGGGGGCGGGGGAAGGGGAGGATCACAACCTCACAGGCAGGAGGTAATAAGGGATGGAGGGCACATCAGCAAATGGGGTGGGGGGGCAGGTGGAATGGCTCCTTGGTGATGGGAGAGGGAAGGGGGTGGAGAGCCGGAGGAAAGATGACAGAGGGAAGGAGAAGAGAGAGAGAGAGAAAGAACACGTAGGCTAGCAGAAAGCAGAGAAGTCGACAATAATGCCATCTGGCTGGAGAGCGCTGATATGGAAATTAGATTTTGTTCCTTCAATTTACGGGGTGGCTTTGGATTAGCAGTGAGTGAATCCTTGGAAAGACATGTCAGTGCCGGAATGGAGCGTACTGGAAGATCCCTGTCACTGATGCGGACACAGCGAAGGTGTTCAACAAAGCTATCTTCCAGTATGTGTCCAGTCTCTTCGACATGGAAAAGGCCACAACAGGAGCATTGGATTCAGTGGATGACTCCCGCAGGTACACAAGTGAAGTGTTACTTCATTTGGAAGGACTGTTTGGGGCCCTGAATGGTGGTGAGGGAGGAGGTGTGGGCACAAGTGTGGGTGGTACTACCTGCAGCCGCTGGGGAAGGCGCCAAGGAGGTGATTATAGGAACGGATGAGTGGACGAGGGAGTGGTCCCTATGGAAGGCAGAGAGGGGAGGAGAGGTGAAGGTATGTCTGGTGGTGGGATCATATTATCGGTGATGGAAATTACAGAGGATAATGTGTTGGATGGGGATGTTGGTTGGGTGATAGCTGAGGACAAAGAGAATCCTATTTGTGTTGCATCTGGGGCAGAGGGGGCCAGGGCAAATGAGCAGGAAATGGAGAAGATGCAGGTAAGGGTGGTGGAGGGGAAGCCATTTTTTTTGGAAAAAGGAAGACATTTCAGATGATCTGAACTAGAAGACCTCATGTTGGGAACAGATACAACAGAGAGATTAGCACCAAGCAAGGGCAGTATGAGAGCATAGTTAAGGGGTTCTTTCAGGAGCCTGATGGCTATGGGAAGAAACTGCCTTAAGCCTCCCTGATGGTGTGGGGTGTGATGGGTCCTAGGCAGTGGGAGATGTTAATGGGGTCCATGGAGGGGGGTGTTTGTGCTATGTTTTGAGCTGCATTCACTGCCTCTGTAGTTAGTAGTACTGCTGTCACAGGGTCGGAGACATACGTGCAATCCTAACTTCAGCTGATGTCTGAGTGGAGTTTGCATATTTTTACTGTGACTAAGTGGGCTTCTTCTAGGGTCTCTAGCCTCCTCCCAAAGACATGCAGGTTGGTAAGATTTAATTGGCCTCCAGTGTGTAGATGAGTGGCAGAATATGGAAGTGGGTGGGGTTGATGAGAATGTGAGGAGAAAGACTAATGCAGGATGGTGTAAATGGGTGGCTGATAGGCTTGTAGGCCCAAGGCCTGTTTGGCACTGTATCCTCTATGGCTATGTAATCTTTAACTGTAATCCTACTGATTCAACAGCATCCCTCATATCTTCCTGAAAAAGAGCCCAACTAATCCTCCTCCACATATTAGGATTGGGGCAGCACAACTCTCCTTTGAAATCATTCCCAGTGACCAATTTCTCCTTTAACTCCACTCATTGCTTCCAACCTACCGTGAATCACAGCGATTGAAATCCTCATGAGCCCATCGCCTCATTGCAAATGTGGAACTATCCTTCATCCTCATCTCCTCAGTGTTACATTGGTAACTGCGTTGCTCCTTGGTCCTTTCAAATTTAACTGCACTCCTCATACCCTCTTGACAATCCTTCGCTACCACCACCTTGTGTCCGATTTGGTCTCTCCTCGTCCTCATTCTACCGCAGACCTTTCCTTTTGCTTGTCTTGCCTCCACCACCTCCCCAGTGGATCGACTCATTCACTCATTGTCTTCCTTTGTGGCATTAAACTTGTTTTATTTCTGATGCCTCCTGGTTCTGACGAAGGGGCATCGGCCAGAAAAGTAAACTGTTTGCCGTTCCACATCGGTGCAGCCAGATCTGCTGAATGCTCCCAATATTTTCTGTTTTTTCCCTTTCCTCTTGTGATGTTGCTTTAAAGCAGTGGTTCCCAAACTTTTTTGGGTTGCTTCCCCCTTGGCCTTCAGGCCTACAATGGCACTGGGTGTGGGGAGGGGTGGGGAGTAGTGGCAGTGCTGAGCAGGGGGGTTAGAGGCGGCACTGAGCGGGAGGGGGTTAGTGGCAGTGATGAGTGGGGAGGGTTAGTGGCGGCACTGAGCGGGTGGGAGTAGTAGCAGTGATGAGCAAAGCAGGGGTTTAATGGCAGCACTGAGTGGGTGGGAGGTAGTAGCAATGATGAGCAGAGGGGATTAATGGCAGCACTGAGTGGGTGGGAGGTAGTGGCAATGATAAGCAGGGGAGGGTTAATGGTGGCACTGAGCGGGCAGGAGGTAGTAGCAGCCCTGAGCAGAGGGGGGATAATGGCTACATTGAGTGGGTGGGAGGTAGTAGCAGTGCCTAGCAGAGGAGGGGGTTAGTGGTGGTGCTGAGCGAGGAGTATTGGCGTCATTGAGCGGAGGGGGGGGGGGAAGAGGTCCTGGCGGCAACAACACTGAGCAGGGGGGTAGAGACGCCAGTAACACATGGTGTTCTCGCGAGAATACCTTGTCGCCATTTATTTTGCTCACTACAGACACCCAGAGTCTGACCAGAAAATTATTGCACTGGCTTCTTCATTAAACTTTGAGGAAGACTGAACAATAACAAGACTGAAGGATTGGAATGACCCCTTCCCCTGACCACCCCCTTTTTCCTGACCGTCCCCTTTACCCTGACCGTCCCCTTTACCCTGACCGTCCCCTTTACCCTGACCACCCCCTTGGATCTTCCCACTGCCCACAGTGGGGCAGTAGCGCCCACATTGGGAATCACTACTTTGAAGCCTTGCACTTTAACTGTACTTTTCTAGTCACTGATCCTGATAGCCTCTCAAGTGACATGTTGCCACATTTTGGCCAAAATTGTTTCTGATGGAGTCTTATATTTCCACTGCATCTTTACAAAATAAAAGTCTTTTCTTCTGGTGACCTTCCCTGTGACCTTATCAACCTCTTCTTACAATTGACATTTAATATTTATGCAGGTTGCGCATTAGAACCCAAAAATAGATGCTGCGCTTCCAGCCTGTTCGTCATGTTATGACATTGTCCTTAGAACAAGCAATGCAAAAACAATTTTTGCCGCTATTTACACCTTATAATAGTAATGAGAATTATCATTTTACCAGGACAACAACTAATTAGAATAATGAAGCTTTGAATAATCGAGCAAAATTAAATTCTTGTGTAGTCACACTCCTTTAAATTCATACTGATCTAATTTACATGGGAATACTAGTTAGATCTTGGCTGAATAATGCATTCAGTTCTGAGCATCACACTTCAGAAGGCTTTAGAGAGAAGACATACAAGAACTATACCAGCAATGAGGAATTTGTGTGAATGCTCGAAACTGGGAATTTTTTTCTGTAAACTGTTGACGGTTATGAATCATGTAATGCTGTTTAAATTGTGAGAGTCTTTATCAAAAGGTAAGCATGTTTCCTGCACCAACATCAGGAACGACCACTGATCCCAGCAAGGATGCCTACTGCTCCATTCCACGCCACCTGGCTGCGCTTCTCCTTCCTGCTTTCAGAGTGAAGACCATGGAAGCGGTCATGAAGACTGTACAGAGATGCTATATTGGTAACTGTGTTGCTCCTTCGTCTTTCAAATTTAACTTTACTCCTCATATCCTTCTGGGGAGGCAGAAAACTTCTTTGTGACTGTCTTAAGCCGATGGACTGGTCCATGTTCAAGGTCCAGCAACAGATCTGAATGAATGGTTCCAAATTTACTGAGAAATGCGTGGGCGAGTAAGTTTCTAATGAGGCTCTCCAGTCTATCCTAACTAGAAACTATTGATGAACCAGAGATTCGCAAACAAACAAAAAAAACTGCTGGACGACAGATCTGTGGTGTTTAGATCAGGAGATTCAGAATTTTACAGGTACAATCTCCAGAGGGCCATTACCAATGCAACGAGACAATTCTGGATCAAGTGGAGACTCAGCTGGACACTCAACAGCTCTGCCATCACATCCTATAAAGTGACACAAGGTATATCATTAACTGTGATGCATCCCTTTCAGAGGAGCCTATTGACTTCTATGCTTGCTTCAGAATAGAAAACAATAATGCACCATCGCCAGGTCCCACAGCCCCCAGTGACACTGTGCTCCCGGTCTCCGAAAATAATCTTCAGGAGGGTGAATCCTCAGAAAACATCCATATCAGACAGTGTACCTGGCCAATTCCAAAGCTCGTGTGTCAATCAGCTGGGGAGTTTTTCAGACAATTTCAACCACTCGCTGCTCCACTCTGAGATGCTCGCCTGCTTCAAAAGGACATCCATTATACAGGTGCCCAAGGAGAGTGAGGTGATCTGTGTCGACAACCATTGGGGTGGCGCTGACATCTGCCATGATGAAGTTCTTTGAGAAGTCAGTTATGGATCAAAGCAACTTTTGCTTCAGGAAGGACCTGGATCCATTTCAATTTGTGTATTATCACAACAGGTCAAAATTAATTTATTGCCACGTATTAAATCGTGCAAAATGTATCGACTTTTGTTTGGGATAAAGACACACAAAGAGCTGTCAATAGCTTTGCCCGGTGCCCCCACCAGTCAGACGAGAGACACTATGTGCCCGTGGGTTCACCTCATGCACTCCATCTGCAGCTGTGCCCCTTGCTGGTCCACTGAAGTGGTCACCATCCCTTTAGGTTCATTATAACTTGAACAGGGCTGCCAGCAGTGGGACTCTGCGGAGGTGCGCTGTGTCCCCGCTCCCCACATGGGTCGACACCAGCGGTAATGCTACCGTTACAGCAACTCCGGCATCAACGTCGCAGATGCCATCTCGCTGGCTCTCCACTCTGCGTTAGATCACAAGAACACCCTCTTCAGTTTGTCGTTCATCAACTTCACTTTGGTGTTCAATGCCATCATATCCGCAAAACCTATGACCAAACTCTGTTCGTTCCTTCACTGCTGGGTTCTCATTTTCCTATTGGCAGACTCCAATCACTGTGGATTGGCACCATCATCTCTTCCTCACTGACCATCCACACTAGGGCACCTCAAAGCTGCGTGCTTAATGTCCTATTCTATTCCTTCTACATTCATGATTGTGTACCTAGGTTTGGCTCCAACACAATCTATCAGTTTGCTCTCAACACCATCGTTGTTGGCTGAATAATGGGAAATCATGTCAGAATATAGGATAGATTGAGAATCTGCAGGGAGATGCCAGAACAACAATACTGCTCCCAACCTCACCAAGACCGAGGAGATTCTTGTTGATTTTAGGAAAGGGAGGCCAAAGGATCTTGCACCTGCCTACATTGATGGGGCAGAGGTGAAGCTGCACCTTCAAGTTCCCAGGAGTCCACATATCAAATGACCTCTCATGGAGCCCGCACGTTGAAGCAACTGCAGATAAGGCACATCAATCCTTCCACTTTCCAAGGAAACATGTCATCAAATACTCTATCAAACTTCTACAAAGGTATGGTGGTATATTACCAGCCTAGTGCAAGGGATGACCTTGTATCTGCAGAAGAACACGGGAGGACAAGGCAATATACCTGGCTGGCTGTCAATCACCCTCCGGGATACCAGCTTGATCCTTCAAAGACAATCTCAGAGCTTGCAACAGCATTCCCACAGCCAGCACTGTGGAAGTTTATGTTGAATAAAGCCTGTAGAACAGACTTTATGTTTTGTGTGTTTGCTTCTGTTCGATAGTGCACCACAAAGGGTACTGTCGGAAGTATATTGACTGGCTGTATCGTGGCTTGGTTTGGTAATTTGTGTGCACAGGACTACAGAAGGTAGAAAACATAGCCAAAGCCCTGACCTCCTACCCACTGAAAACATCCGTGTGAAGCGTTGGCTCAGGAAAGCAGCTATCATCATAAAGGACCCTCATCACCCTAGTCATAACGTCTTCTCACTGCTGCCTTTAAGAAGGAACAGAAGCGTGAAGTCCAGCACCTTTAGGTTCAAGAGCAGTTTTTAATCCCATCAACTCTTTCTTCTCTTTGGCTTGGCTTCGCGGACGAAAATTTATGGAGGGGGTAAACCCCATCAACTATCAGGGTCTTAAATCTCCATTTACCACCCTAACCATAAAGTACTCTGGTTATGTCTGAACTAAGGAAACACCACTTTTTTTTTTCTTAATTTTAATATTAAAAATAAATTAATTCAGAGATATTCCCTTCTGGCCCACAAGCCCATGTCAACCAAATATACCAATTAATCTCCAAACCCCGTAGGTTTTTGGAGGGTGGGAGAAAACCGGGGCACCCGATGAAAACCCACGCATCACTGAGAGAATATATAAACTCCTTACAGACAGGGCCATATTCGAACCAGGGTCACCGGTGCAGTAATTGTGTTGGGCTAACCACTTCACGAACAGTACTACTGGAATAGTGAACATTTACATTTATTGTCTCTTCCCATTTTATAAGTTACATATTTGGCTGCATCAAATAAAAATTTAGGTGCATATTTACATATGGGGACAAACTGATTGCCATTATTGAGCAAAGGGGTGAAACTCCTTCCATGGCAATGCTTTTATAACTGGAGGGCACATATTTAAGATTGCCTGCCTGAAACACTAAAGAAGCAAATATAAAATAAATTTACAAAAAAAAAGGAAATTGGTCAAATATTTGAAAACAAAATATGTGCAAGATTTTGATAATGTGTGGGACTAACAGGTTGCTTTACCTAAGGGTCAGCACAGCAGATTAACCAAATTATGTTTAAGGAATAAACAAATGCTAATTACCCGTGACCTTGGGGTTCAGATTATGAAAAGTGCATCCCTTTGTTCAAATGTACAGATTTAAATCCCTGACAAAGAACTTGATTTAAATGTTCATGTGATATTAACATACTGACTCATGCATTCTAAATGTATGACTCGGGCAGCACGGAATCAGTGAATTGATTCTTTATGGTCAGCTGGTGTGGGAGCCAGAGCAAGTGGGAGACGATAATTGAAACAGGGCATATAAAGATAATCCATCCCTATTTAAAGACAATATTCCTAGAATTTAACAACTGGAAAATGCCTTTCAATCCCACAAGCCTCCTTCAGTTTGACCACAGTAGATTTGTATGCAACTGCTTTGCTTGTATTTTTTTTTAATCCTCACTTGAAAACATATATCAGACTGGAAAGCTCTAATTATTACCTGGCATCACTGCATTTTGAAGCCACAACTTCTTGATTTATGCTACCCACAGATGCAAAAATGCTTTCAGAACAATCAAGCTTCAGTTTTTGGGATTATGACCCCTTTTTTCCCTCCATTCTCCAAGCAGAATTAATTAAGTTCTCCATGTCTGCCCCAGTGAATCCTGTTAACATTTTGAGCATATTCAGCAATGCTCAGTCTTACATACTTGACTGAATGGATGCCAAGTTGATACAGTCCATCAGTTCAGCTGAGTTGAATCAGGTGATTGTCACATTTGTGGCCCGAAATGTGAAGTTAATAAAACATCAAACACAAGTTTTATCAGGTAAACTTCTCCGAGTCTTTATTTTTCCAGTTTCCTTTGTTCTCCTGCTTGTGCTCTTATCTCTCTCTCATACCACGTGACTTCCGGTACATCTCATACATATTCATTATCATGACATCGATCACAACAACTTCCCCCTGAAACGGTCAGGAGTAATGTATCACTTTTACAAGTTCCTGTTTTATTGTGAGTGTTACTTGGGGGGGGGGGGGGTTGGTGGAGGTGAAACATTCACAGATTTCACAACATTTTTACAGTGTTAACTATAAACAAAGTAATGCTCTGGAAGAAGAGAATAGAACAATGGTTGTTTATCCAAGGAAAAACTTAGAGTTGTATGATTATGTCATGTGTTTGGGACACTTAAAGAGACAGTATTGATCAGCAAGTCATCTGATAAACACAGAGGTGGACTGACTCTGTAAAACGGACAATTCTGATAATTCTCCTTGTCAGGGGAATTATTGTTGACTATTGAAATGGTAATTTTGATTCAACCATATCTTAGTAAAGCAACAAGATCATTCCTGTATTTGGATCATGACCATTTTGATGGTCATTTCATCTGATCTGTGCCTGGGTTTTGAAAGTATTGTGTAAGTCACACATTTCATTTCCCCTTTACAAGGAACAGGGGAGTTGTGGCAACCATTCATATGAAAGGACATTTCTTTGGAAGCAACTCAAGTATTTGTGAGTTTTTGGCAATCTGATCACTCAGTGTCTCGCCTCCTTCATAATTACTTCTGAGCATCAGTTTGAAGTCAGAGTTTCAACACTGGAGTTTTAAGACTAAACTTTGGAAATGACCTTCCAGAATTGTGCCTAAGTTGTTCTTTGGCTTGGCTTCGCGGACGAAGATTTAAGGAGGGGTATGTCCACGTCTGCTGCAGGCTCGTTGGTGACTGACAAGTCCGATGCGGGACAGGCAGGCACAGTTGCAGCGGTTGCAAGGGAAAATTGGTTGGTTGGGGTTGGGTGTTGGGTTTTTTCTCCTTTGTCTTTTGTCAGTGAGGTGGGCTCTGCGGTCTTCTTCAAAGGAGGTTGCTGCCCGCCGAACTGTGAGGCGCCAAGATGCACGGTTAGAGGCGAGGTCAGCCCACTGGCGGTGGTCAATGTGGCAGGCACCAAGAGATTTCTTTAAGCAGTCCTTGTACCTCTTCTTTGGTGCACCTCTGTCTCAGTGGCCAGTGGAGAGCTTGCCATATAACACGATCTTGGGAAGGCGATGGTCCTCCATTCTGGAGACGTAACTCACCCAGCGCAGTTGGGTCTTCAGCAGCGTGGATTCGATGCTTGCGGACTCTGCCAGCTCGAGTACTTCAATGTTGGTGATGAAGTCATTCCAATGAATGTTGAGGATGGAGCGGAGACAGCGCTGATGGAAGCATTCTAGGAGCCGTAGGTGATGCCGGTAGAGGACCCATGATTCAGAGCCAAACAGGAGCGTGGGTATGACAACGGCTCTGTACACGCTGATCTTTGGGTGTTTCTTTAGGTGGTTGTTTTTCCAGACTCTTTTGTGTAGTCTTCCAAAGGCGCTATTTGCCTTGGCGAGTCTGTTGTCTATCTCCTTGTCGATCCTTGCATCCGATGAAATGGTGCAGCTGAAGTAGGTAAACTGGTTGACCGTTTTGAGTTCAGTGAGCCCGATGGAGATGTGGGGGGGGGGCAGCTGGTGGTCATGGTGGGGAGCTGGCTGATGGAGGACCTCAGTTTTCTTCAGGCTGACTTCCAGGCCAAACATTTTGGCAGTTTCCGCAAAACCGGACGTCATGCGCTGGAGTAATGGCTCTGAATGGGCAACTAAAGCGGCATTGTCTGCAAAGAGTAGTTCACGGACAAGCTGCTCTTGTGTCTTGGTGTGAGCTTGCAGGCGCCTCAGATTGAAGAGACTGCCATCTGTCAGTACTGGATGTAAACACTAAGGTAATGGTTTGGGTAATACACACACACACACACACACACACACACACTCGTTCAAAGTTTGGGTGAAATTTAGATTTAAGATGTTATATTAATAAATATATTGTTTAAAAATAGCATTGTTTTGGTGAATTTCTATTGCCATTGGTCTGTGATGTTACAAATTAAGGGCTCATCCAAGATCTAACCAAAATTGGAGCTTATGGATCAATTGATTTTTGATTTGATTGGTTTAATTTCTTTCCGAAAACCAATTAAAAGGCTTGTATGTGTAGAAAAACAGCAGGAATGTACATTTAATGAGTTTTTGGGATCGCCAATCACTTCAGATTTCCAAGGGTGAAAAAGAACGAGTTGGTGGCTATCACCCCAAGGTTGTAACTTGCGGTGGTAAAACCATTAATGAAGGCAGAGATCCAGAGATTTGTAGTTGAACACTATATAACAAAGGAAAAGTTTGGGGAATAGAAGTTAAAACAATTTCCCAAGCATCAATCTCTTGAGCAGCAATTACAGTTGGAATGGATTGAGCTAGAAGAATGTAGATTTGAGTTTGAGAGAGAACAAAAGCAGCTTGAGCTACGTGCACTTGAGATAGGGTTAAACAAAAGTAGACTTGAGGCACAGGAAGCAGAGGAAAAAATGGAGGAAGCAGCGAGACAAAGGCAGTTTGAGAAAGAAAAAGGAAATAAGGAGTTCCATCTTCTGGTACTAGTGACAGGTTTATGACCAATAAGGAGATTAGGTTAGTTCCTCCATTTGATGAAGGTGATAATGATAAATACTTCCAGCATTTTGAGAAAGTTGCTGAGAGTTTAAAGTGGCCAAAATACCACTGGGCCCTCATGATACAAAGACTGATTAAAAGGAAAATCCAACAGGCTAACTTTGCCCTTACACCCAAATAAGCTGCTGATTATGAGATGTGGAGCAAGCCAAACTTAAGGCTTAGGAATTGGTTTTAGAAGTTTATAGACAAAACTTCAGGAATTTGAGAAAAATCACTGAACCAGTCTTATATGGATTTTGCAAATGACTGATGGTGCATATCAAGAGATATAAATGGAGTTTATAACAAACTGAAAGAGCTGGTGTTAGCTGAGGAAATTAAAAGGTGCATTTCTAATGACATAAAAGCATATTCAGATGAAAAGGAAGTGGAAACTTGGCAGGGATCTGCTAAATAAGCAGATGAGTATGCTTTAACCCACAAGGTTAAATTTGTACCAAGTAGAACCTTCCAAAGTGGTAATATGGACTATCCAAGTAAGTTATAAAATAAATCGGGAAGTAGTGCTAGGGGTAAAGAAGAAGAGAAAGGAAAGGAAAAACCTTTGGGTCCCCTTTGCCACCATTGCAAGAAATGGTGGTCACATGATAACAAATTGTTCTGTGTTGAGGAAAAAGAGAGAAAAGGAGGCAGTGCCAGATGCCGGCATTTAAAGAAATGAAACACAGAAATAAAAAAAGTTCTTGACCTGCTGGTAACATTAGGGATGAATTCAAATATTTTGTGTCAAAGGGTTTGGTTTCTGTAAAGAAAGTTTAAAAAAATAAAATCGTCTTGGTAAATATCTATTGCTGCTGGTCTGCCACATAACATCATAGATAAAATCACATGAATGTGCAAATTCTCTCAAAGAAACATATCCAAATAAATTGAATTCCCAGGTTACTCTCTTCTTTGGCTTGGCTTCGCGGACAAAGATTTATGGAAGGGTAATGTCCACGTCAGCTGCAGGCTCGTTTGTGGCTGACAAGTCCGATGCGGGACAGGCAGACACGGTTGCAGCGGTTGCAAGGGAAAATTGGTTGGTTGGGGTTGGGTGTTGGGTTTTTCCTCCTTTGTCTTTTGTCAGTGAGGTGGGCTCTGCGGTCTTCTTCAAAGGAGGTTGCTGCCCGCCGAACTGTGAGGCGCCAAGATGCACGGTTGGAGGCGATATCAGCCCACTGGCGGTGGTCAATGGGGCAGGCACCAAGAGATTTCTTTAGGCAGTCCTTGTACCTCTTCTTTGGTGCACCTCTGTCTCGGTGGCCAGTGGAGAGCTTGCCATATAACACGATCTTGGGAAGGCTCCATTCTGGAGACGTGACCTACCCAGCGCAGTTGGATCTTCAGCAGTGTGGATTCGATGCTGTCGGCCTCTGCCATCTCGAGTACTTCGATGTTGGTGATGAAGTCGCTCCAATGAATGTTGAGGATGGAGCAGAGACAACGCTGGTGGAAGCGTTCTAGGAGCCGAGGGTGATGCCGGTAGAGGACCCATGATTCGGAGCCGAACAGGAGTGTGGGTATGACAACAGCTCTGTATACGCTAATCTTTGTGAGGTTTTTCAGTTGGTTGTTTTTCCAGACTCTTTTGTGTAGTCTTCCAAAGGCGCAATTTGCCTTGGCGAGTCTGTTGTCTATCTCGTTGTTGATCCTTGCATCTGCCCTAACAAACATTCCCAGGCTGTTCAATTTTTCTGATCATTATAAAACATTATATTTTGAAATTCTTTCTGCATCTTTATCTTTTTAGTTTCTTTTCTTTCTTTGGCTTGGCTTCGCGGACGAAGATTTATGGAGGGGGTAAAAAGTCCACGTCAGCTGCAGGCTCGTTTGTGGCTGACAAGTCCGATGCGGGACAGGCAGACACGATTGCAGCGGTTGCAAGGGAAAATTTGTTGGTTGGGGTTGGGTTTTTCCTCCTTTGCCTTTTGTCAGTGAGGTGGGCTCTGCGGTCTTCTTCAAAGGAGGTTGCTGCCCGCCAAACTGTGAGGCGCCAAGATACACGGTTTGAGGCGTTATCAGCCCACTGGCGGTGGTCAATGTGGCAGGCACCAAGAGATTTCTTTAGGCAGTCCTTGTACCTTTTCTTTGGTGCACCTCTGTCACGGTGGCCAGTGGAGAGCTCGCCATATAACACGATCTTGGGAAGGCGATGGTCCTCCATTCTGGAGATGTGACCCATCCAGACTTGACATCGACATAGCCGCTCTCAGTGAAGTCCGCCTGGCAGATGTAGGCAGCCTCCAAGAACGCGGCGCGGGCTACACACTCTACTGGTCTGGCAAGCCTTCGGATGAACGACGCCTATCTGGTGTAGGCTTCATGGTCAAGAGCTTCATTGCCTCCAAACTCGAAAACCTTCCGACAGGCCTCTCGGACCGAATCATGTCCATGCGACTCCCACTTCAAAACAAGCGTCACATCACCCTCATCAGTGTCTATGCTCCAACCCTCCAGGCGGAACCAGCAGAAAAGAACAAGTTCTACACCGACCTGCGCAACCTCATCCAACGTACCCCTACAGCCGACAAGGTTGTCATCCTGGGCGACTTCAACGCTCGTGTCGGCAAAGACTCAGAAACCTGGCCAGGAATCCTGGGCAAGCATGGCGTCGGCAAGTGCAACGACAATGGGCGCCTCCTGTTGGAGCTCTGCGCAGAACAGCGGCTTGTCATTACAAACACCCTTTTTCAGCAGAGGGACAGCCTTAAGACCACCTGGATGCATCCCCGATCCAAACACTGGCACCTCCTGGACTACATCCTGGTGCGAGAAAGTGACAAACGAGATGTGCTCCACACCAGGGTCATGCCTAGCGCGGAATGCCACACTGACCACCGGCTGGTTCGCTGCAAGCTCAACCTTCACTTCAAACCAAAGCCCAGGAACAATAAAGCCCCCAGAAAGAGGTTCAATGTTGGAAACCTGCAGTCAGACGAAGCGAGAGGAAACTTCCAGGCAAACCTCAAAGCAAAGCTCGACTATGCAACCCGCCTCACGGACCCGTCCCCTGAAACCCTCTGGGATCAGTTGAAGACTACCATACTGCAATCCACTGAAGAGGTACTGGGCTTCTCCTCCAGGAAAAACAAGGACTGGTTTGACGAAAACAGCCAGGAAATCCAGGAGCTGCTGGCAAAGAAGCGAGCTGCCCACCAGGCTCACCTTACAAAGCCGTCCTGTCCAGAGAAGAAACAAGCCTTCCGTCGCGCATGCAGCCATCTTCAGCGCAAACTCCGGGAGATCCATCTTTTTAGTACACGGAGACAAAAATCATGTTCAATAATCTTATGAAGGAATCTTTAACTTTAGTATCAATGTGTCTGCTGTTTTATCTCTCTAGATGTGACCCTTCGTGTGTCCATTGTGAACCTGAGGACTCTGGCCATTGTTACATTTTCATCACTGGTTGTTTCTTGGTTTCAATACGTCAGTTCTTGGTAACTGCATGGCATAGCAACAAATTTCACACCAAAAGTGGCTAATAATAAGCATCATTGGACAATTTCAGAAGGGCTTGGTTCCAATAATCATAATGTTTCTGGTGTTACAATCCTATGCCCACGCTCCAATCTTGTGTAACAAGCTATTGACACCACAAACCATGGCAAATCTTTACAGAGGTGTGCTGGAAAGTGTGCTGACTGGCTGCATCATGGTCTGGTATGGAAACACCAATACCACTAAAACCCTTCAAAAGCTAGTGGACATAGCTAGGACATCACGGGTAAAACCCTCCCCATTATCGAGTACAACTACAGGGAACACTGCTGTCGGAGGGCAGCAGCAAACATCAACCACCCTCACCACCCAGCACATGCTCTGATCTCGCTGCTTCCATCATGAAAGAGGTATAGGTGCCACAAGACTCATACCAGCAGGTTAAGGAACAGCTGCTCCCCCTCCACCAAAGTCAATCAGAAATTCATTTAAGGACTCTTATTTGTGCACTTTTTTGATTTTCTTTTGTTCTCTCTGTATTGCTCAGTTTGTTTACATTCATTATTTGTTTACAGTTCTTTTATTTGTTTACATGTGTTACACTGTGTAAAGTTTACTTTTTGCACAACCAATTAATGGTAATTCTGCCGCGCCTGCAGGAAAAAGGAATCTCAGGATTGAATGTGATGTCATGTATGTACTCTGACAATAAATCAAAATCTATTTCAATTCTGTCCCCAGCCTCTTCCAAGGCCAGGGCGAAACTAAACATAAACTTGAGGAACAACACATCATGCTCCTCCTGGACAGCCTAATGGCATAAACATCAGTTTTTCTAATTTTTGCTAACTCAACCTCTATCGGTTTCCATCTTTACCTTCTTGCTCTTCCTTTTCTCTTTAATTTCCCCTCCACTTCCTGTCGTTCCATCGCTTCCACCTTCTGTCCAGTACTCGGCATCATTTTGGCCCCTCCCCAACTCCTTTCCCTCTTCATGTATGTCAGGGGTGTCCAAACCATGTCTTGCGAGCCACATGCTGCTCTTTGATATGATTGTGTGGATGGCTGTGTAGTGTTAGTTAGCCTGGCTTGTGATCACGAGAATGTGGCACATGTGGCTTTATTGAGAGCAGTGGTATTGGCGGAGTGTACGTTTTAACCACGCCACCCACCCATTCGGGTTCCTGATGCTCTGGCCACCTGAGCTCCCGACATCTCAAACATGGACTTACCACCCGGTCGCCTATCTGAGCTCCTGACACTCGAATGACTCAAGTACTTACAGAAGTTGTGTGTGTGTGTAATAATTGACCCCTTAAATTTTACCCTAAAAAGTGTTAGTGGGCATGGCTTGTGATTGCAGCAGGTGGGGCTGTGTTGCGGGCAGTGGAATTAGAAGAGTGTAAGTGTTATCCATGCCATCCGCCCATCTGAGCTCCCAATGCCCTGGCTGTCTGTCCTCTGGTGCTCCCGACACTCCGGCTGCCCATCCACTGAAACTCCCAATGACCCGTCTGTGGACACTCACCTTAACCCTGGCCACCTGCCCATCTATCAGAACTCCTGACGTCCCTGCCAGTCACCCATCCGAGCTTCTGATGCCTCAAATAACTCAGGTAATAACCTACCCCCTAAATTTTACCCTAAAAAAAAATTGGTCGACAAAATTCAATTATTACACAAGTATGTTATGTACATTTTGATTATTGAAACCAATACAAATTAGCAGTTTAAAAGTGACATACGTGAATATTATCATATACGTGTATTTCTAAATATATAAAAATTTTGTATCAAAATGTGCATGGAAGAGTAAAAACATTTATGAAATACTTCTATATGTCTTGCGGATCTCAAACATCTGAAGTTTATAGTACGTGGCACTTACCTTAAGCAAATTTGGCCACGCCTGATATACGTAATATCATCTTCATTTTTTGCATTAATCTTTATGAAGGGTTAGTGCCCGAAATGCTGACTGATCATTTCTACCCACAGATGCTAACTGACCTGCTGAGTTCCTGCAGCAACTCATTGCTTGCTCAGACCACATAGACTGGCTTGTACTTTGTACACAGAACATTGCAGCACATAAAAGGCCCCTCATGTTATGGGAACACATGTGCATGTTACGTCATAAAAGGAGTTACATTTGTATTGTGGGTTCAGTCAGATGCCATCTTGACCAGTATCAGAAACATCTTATTTTGTTTGTTAATGTTTCTGAAAACCACATAGGAAAGTTTTGGGGTTTTTTTAAACTAATGTTTCACAAATAACTGCAAGTCCAACAAGTGAACATTTGTGATTTGCTTTTGACATTTTTATCTCTAATAAACAAAGCAATCCCAAGATTGAATTGGGTGATGAAGCGCATATGAATTTTGATTGGATGAAGGTGCTCTCTTTTGTTATTGATCGAATTATCCCAAGCCAGCTCTGTACAATGAGAAGCTATCCTAGTTAACCTGGACACTGAATTTCCACACTTTCTGAACTGCAACTTGAAGGAGTCAGATTGGATTGCAAAAAAATAATATCTGAGCATCATAACAATGCCAAGTTGACTGCCTCTTGGGATAAGCTTGCTGTAAGCAGTCTGTTGGAAGCTTTCAATTATTCAGCAATGACTAATATCAGCTTTCTGACAAGCAACAACAGCAGCATAAAAAAACATCAAATGTGAGACTATTAATTCTATCAGCTGACACGCTCCAATGGATTGGAAGAAAGGTTGCTTGTCATGGGAAGGGAGGAGAGAGGGGGAAGGGGGGAGAAAGGTGGGAAGGGGGGAAGAGAAGGCAGGGGAGGGAGAAAGCGCAGGGAGGGAGAGGGTTGGCAGAGAGAGGGGGAGAAGTCCCAGCTCTGCTATCTTGCCTCGCAAGACATTTTCTAAACCAGGCAACATCCTGGCAAATCTCTTCTGCACCCTCTCCATAGCTTCCACATCCTTCCTATAATGTGACCAGAATTGAACACAATACTCAACATGTGTGGTCTCATCAGAGATTTGTAGAGTTGCAGCATGACCTCTCGACTTACCTAGATCTCGAGAGTACATCGACGCAGGTCTCGGGGGTGTGAGGTGGCACAGCTGAAGATTTGCACCCACATTTTGTAAATATAGCTACCATATTTTTAAAAACATGCCATACCTATTTCTTAGTTATCGGCCCTCTTCTCAAGGGGAACATAGCTATGCATTTCCACATACCTAGATAGGAATCAGACTTCCAAGTAACCACTATACATTTTCTGGTCTCAGCCAATGTGATCTTGATAAATTCTGTTTGATATTTGGACAGCCTCATTTTAGGTCTTACGCCCACAATATTCTCCAATAAAAACAGTTCTAGTTTCTGTGATAATTGAGTTCCTATAATTTGCTCTAGGAAATTCCCTCGATCCATCCAGAAGGGCCTCACCTTGAGACACGACTAGGTTGAATGTAAAAAGGTTCCTTTCTCCTCACTGCTTCTAAAACATTTATCTGAAATATCTGATTTTAATTTTTTTTTTTTTTTGCAGTGTGAGATATAAAAAATTATATTGGACCAATCTGTACCTTACATTTATTGTGTTTGTCATACTGTCTCAACATAAATTGGACCAGTATTTTGTTCACCAGTTCTTATATTTAAGTCTGATTCCCATCTCTGCCTAAATTTACGTACCCCCTGTTTTGGGGCTCTCGTTTGAAGTAATAAATACGTTGCTGAAGTAGATTTCTTTGAGCTTCCCTTTCGAATCACTGCACTTCGTCAGAATCATTGCTGGGCTCAATTTGTCCCCTAAATAATCTCTTAACTGAAAATAGCAGGTTTGTATTATTAACAATACCATACTTCGTTTTTAATTGATTGAATGACACAAGTTTCCCCTGGTCATAACAGTCTTCAATATACCTAATCCCTTTCTGGGACCAGGTGCCCAAAATCTTATTATTCATTGTTAAAGGTATGAACCTATTCTGAGTCAGGGGTATTTTTGGAGATAACCCCGACTCTTGAACTCAGTCTCCTTATTAACAAAGCCCAACATCCCAGAGGTCTTCTTAACTATTCAGGACGATGCCAGGGCGACGTCCGAGTCATCTCCGCGACGTCTCCAGACAACCAATTTCCCACGGAAGTCGCCGCAACTGATGGAGATGTCGCGGAGACCTGCTGGAGACTGGAAAAAGTCTCGAAATTTTTTAAAAATCATGTTTGAATTTCCCGCGACTCCCCGGAGACCCGGCTCGAGTCGCCACCTAGTCTCCAGGCCAATGAGATAGGCCCTTTAACCTTGAACACAGCCTTCTTGTTTGTCCTTCCAAAATGCATCACTTCACATTAATCTGGATTGAACTTTATCTGCCACATATGCTGTCTATGTCCTTTTGCAACCTTCAGCTCCATCCACAACTCCTCCAACCCTTGTATCATCCATAAACTTAATGACCCATCGTTCTGCCTCTTCATCTAGATAATTTTTTTTTAAATCACAAATTGCAGGGGACCCCAGAACAGTTGTGATTCACCCTGTGAGTGCGCTTTCAGGTATAACAGAATGACAAAATTGCCTGATTTCATTTGCAAAAGATCTAATTGAAAAATTATTGTTATTTTCCAACAATCCACATGTTTAATTATTACCATGGCACCAACCGATTATTTGGAGGCAGCGACTGAATTTATGTTCTTACAGATACTCCCCTACTTATGATGGTCCAACTTATGATTTTTCAAGGTTATAATGATTCGCATCCATACTTTCAATTTCAAATTCCGACCCGTTCCTGAGCTTGCAATATGCGGATATGAGAGTGAAAATTATGACCCTGTCACTTCAGCATTCCCACCATCCAGCAATTCATTTTAGTTCAATGCTTCAAACTTCCTTCATGCCCAGTTTGCTTTCAGCTGTGTATGTTAATGGTTTTTTTTTCAGTGTGGAATAAAGGTACTGTATTCAAAATTTAATTATAAAAAATGGTAGGTGCGGTATTCTGTTTCAACATGATTTTTTTCGACTTACAATGGGTTTGCCAGAACACAACCTCATCGCAAGTTGAGGAGCAGCTGCACTTGAAATCACGTTGAACAGTGGATCGAACTCAGTTCCCTGCCTCAATACACACATTGATTTCAGAGTTCATCCTCCCTGACAAATTGTTGGATGTCAACTGCCTGTTGTGGTTGGCCGAGCAGTATAATCAGTAATTTTTCTTCTCAGAGTCTTACTGCCACTTCCTGATCAAGAGTAAATGAAGGTAATCAGTTCATTTCTTCTTCTACTTTTATTCTTTGATAGATAATAGCATTTATGGCATACATAGCATTTAGAGTGAGCTTCCGATTACACGCGGCCATTGTGGTCCTGCACTGAATTGCAGGAAAATAGCTGAATAGGAACAAGGTCAATTAATGCATTCATTCATGTCTGATAGGACATATGTTTAAAGACTGAATAAGCCCATGAATCAGAATGCACAAAAGTTTATTTTGTCAGCTTACCTGCTTCATTTGACATATGCGAGTTATCACAATGTTACTGTTGATTTGTTTTCCATGGTGAACCTGGTGGCAATCACATTCTCCACCGAACAAACTGTGGCCACAAGATATTAAAGGTTTGGATTTTACACGGTGCATAACATGACCTATGGTTAAGGTTCAAATACTACCTTTTTTTTTCTCCTTTTCTTTGGCTTGGCTTCGCGGACGAAGATTTATGGAGGGGGTAAAAAGTCCACGTCAGCTGCAGACTCGTTTGTGGCTGACAAGTCCGATGCGGGACAGGCAGACACGATTGCAGCGGTTGCAGGGGAAAATTGGTTGGTTGGGGTTGGGTGTTGGGTTTTTCCTCCTTTGCCTTTTGTCAGTGAGGTGGGCTCTGCGGTCTTCTTCAAAGGAGGTTGCTGCCCGCCAAACTGTGAGGCGCCAAGATGCACGGTTTGAGGCGATATCAGCCCACTGGCGGTGGTCAATGTGGCAGGCACCAAGAGATTTCTTTAGGCAGTCCTTGTACCTTTTCTTTGGTGCACCTCTGTCACGGTGGCCAGTGGAGAGCTCGCCATATAACACGATCTTGGGAAGGCGATGGTCCTCCATTCTGGAGACGTGACCCATCCAGCGCAGCTGGATCTTCAGCAGCGTGGACTCGATGCTGTCGACCTCTGCCATCTCGAGTACTTCGACATTAGGGATGTAAGCGCTCCAATGGATGTTGAGGATGGAGCGGAGACAACGCTGGTGGAAGCGTTCTAGGAGCCGTAGGTGGTGCCGGTAGAGGACCCATGATTCGGAGCCGAACAGGAGTGTGGGTATGACAACGGCTCTGTATACGCTTATCTTTGTGAGGTTTTTCAGTTGGTTGTTTTTCCAGACTCTTTTGTGTAGTCTTCCAAAGGCGCTATTTGCCTTGGCGAGTCTGCTCTTCAGCGCTTGACGTCCTGCTTTGCGGAAACTGCCAAAATGTTTGGCCTGGAAGTCAGCCTGAAGAAAACTGAGGTCCTCCATCAGCCAGCTCCCCACCATGATTACCAGCCCCCCCACATCTCCATCGGGCACTGTAGAGCTCGTCGAAAGAACCAAAGACTTGTTGATCCAAACCAAGGCTTTTATTAGCAAAAGACCGGAGCTCTTCACAGGTGGCCGACCAGTCCGGAATGATCCGACCTGGCTAGGGACACAACCCTTTAAGGCCCAAACAATAGGTGTGGCTTAGCTCTCAGCCAATCGCTGTAAGCACAGTCTAGATACAGTAACTATATACACTATGTACATTGGTGATAGATCTGTACTATCACAGGCACACAAAACTCAAAACGGTCAACCAGTTTACCTATCTCGGCTGCACCATTTCATCAGATGCAAGGATCGACAATGAGATAGACAACAGACTCGCCAAATACTACCTATACAGTAATCAAAAACATGGATTTGTTAACAATAATGCATTCCTCCCGTACTGGCATCTGGGATGTTTTGGCAGGCTGGATCCCCTGCTCTGATGGGAACCAGTATGAAAATTCCAGGAGTCATCTTCAGCAGTAACCAAATGTGAGGATTTCTGTTGCTTTTTTGGGGGGCTCGTTTCCCTGAAGCACAAGGAACTAGAAATGCATGTTTGTTGCACCTCGTGCACATTCATTGCACCTCGTGCTCGTTTGTTAGTGATGGCCAAAGCCGGATTTTCCCAACTATCTTCTCAAAGCCTGATGGAATCTGGAATTATCCACAAGTGACGCAACAGCACCACCTAGGGCCAAACAAACTCAACCTGAACAAGCCTACATCACGCTTCTGCAACATTAACGGCAACCAGATCCCTTGCATTTTTTCAACCTAGTATCCATTCTTTAGGTTACACTTTTTTTTGTTACATTTTGCCCTTTGGATGCCGAAAGAGTGGTTTCTTTCCCTTTGCAGTGTTTCCAATCCAACAACATCTTGCATTTATGGTTAATTACTCTTGGTTAATTAATCCTGGGACCCCTGATGGTTTTTAAAATTAAACCAGTCCTAGTGTTTTCTGGTAGAAAAGTCTCTTAACAGATGTCAAATACGATAAACTGCAGTTCTGGCTTAATATACAACTTATGAAAGTAGACTTTTAAATAATTTTTTTTTTTAATTCAGCCACTTATTAGTTGATGACCACCCTAAAGTCAACACTTTTAGAGTACAACACTGTACTCTACTGCTTAATGTTCTATGATGGAAAAGTTGGGGTTGGTTTTCCCAAAGCACAGGTTAAAGGTGAATTTTATTGTCTATCTGATCTACTTCAATTTTGCCTTTATTTTAAAACCAAACTATAAATGCAGTACGCAGTTTAAAAAAAACGAGACAATGTTCCTCCATTTTAAATAGCATGAGACTACACAAAACAACATTAGACAACACAAGATTACAGTATTTATATGCAAGACAAAGCTACATAAAGTAAATTTTTTTAAAAGTCATTAACAAAAAACTTGACTAGTTGATACAATCTACAATATAATAGACTCTGGATTTTAAAAGTCTGTTAGCTTGAGTAAAGAAAGCTCCACCAGGACTGAAGAGGCCACTGCGGGATGCTGTCGCGCTGCCATCTTGGACCAGGCTTGCAGGAATTCTACTAGACTCTAGGTTTTAAATAGTCTGAGAGCTGAATGAAAAAATCACCACACAGTTCACAATCCATAGAAGCATGAAAGCCTCGCCACCATCTGCCACTGGGCTCCGCGATTCAAGACGGCATAACCCCCCCAACCTCCAAACCAGGCACACGATGCTGCTGCACCATGGCACACCTCCGGCAGAGAATGCACCTCGACTTCTCTGCCTCGGCAACAAGCAATGCTGAAGATCGGAGGCCTCGTTCCCACAACAGCAGTCGGGGCCGCACGACATCGCCCTTCGAAGGTTTGTTGTTGCTTGGCGATTTCCATAATGTAGTAATTGTCTCATGGTGCTCAACAATCCATCTCTTTCCAATTAAAAATTGTGCACGGTGCCCTTCTTAAAGAGTTACTGTAGCACCAGGTCCGGAGAGGCTGTTATGGGCTGCTGCTGCGCCGCCATCTTGGACCAATAAATAAGGAAAAACTGTTTCACATTATAGAAACATTGATAACCAGAAGATGCAGGTCAGCAAAATGCTTTGCCAATGAATCAGAAGTGATCCAAGAGATTTTGTTATCTGCAATGATTTGGGGTGTGAAGGAAGCTGATTCAACAATATAGGATTGAATGTGTGAAGTGCTTTTATGGAATAAAGGAAGTTTTAGAGGAGATTAAACATTTTGCAGATAGGAACCAGAGATGAGAGGCTTTACGTATGAGGAGAGATTGAGTTGCTTGGGACTATACTCACTGGGATTCAAAAGAATGAGAGGGGATCTTAATGAAATATATTTTTAAAAATTATGAAACAAATAGATAAAATAGAATCAGGAAAGCTGTTTCCAATGGTAGATGAGACTTGAACCAGTGGACAAAATTTAAGGGAATAGATTTAAGACGGAGATGATGGCTTCTCCCTGAGAGTAGCGAAATTCTATGCCGAAAGAAACAGCAGAGTTTGCTTCATTAATATTTCTAAGGTTCAAAATGATAGATTTTTACATAGTTGGGGAATTAAGGGTTAGAGGGAAAAGGCAAGTAGCTGAGTCTACGGCCAGATTAGCCATGATTTATTTGAACGTCAGAGTAGGCTCCCTGAGCCAAATGGCCTTCTTTCCACAGAAGGAGGCCATCTAGCCTATCAAGTCGATGCTCGCTCTCAAGGCAATCATATCAATCCAATCCCCTCCCCCCCCCCAACCTATTGCTTCACACATACCTATATCCCATCAGCCACCGACACCAAGTGTTATTTACAGCAGCCAATGCACGGACACTCTTTGAGATTGGCGCGGGAGATGGAGTAGCCCTGAGAAAACCCACATGGTCATAGGGAGAGAGCGCAAGCTCCACACAGACAGCCTGAGGTCAGCTTGGTGGAGCTGATATATAAAGTGCACTGTTTGATCAGCAGAGTTTTTCCAGCATTGTGTTTTTATTTCAACCATGATGTCTATGAACTTTTGTGTTTTACATCTCTCAAGGTCACAGTGTAAGTTGATAGGATAGTTAAGAAGGCCTATGGGATGCTGGGCTTCCTTAGTCAGGGGACTGAGTTCAAGAGTCAAGAGTTCATGTTACAACTCTACAAATCTCTGATGAGACCACACTTAGAGTATTGTGTTTGATTCTGGTCATCTCATTATAGGAAAGAAGTGGAAGTTATGGAGACGGTGCAGATGATATATACCAGGATGCCCACTGGATTGGAAAATAAGCCTTGTGAGACAAAGTTAGAAGAACTAGGACTTTTCTCTTTGGAACAAAGAAGGATACAGGATGGCTTAAAAGAAGTTTACAAGATTCTGAGAGGCTGAGATAAAGTGGGCACCAACGCCTTTCTTCCCAGGGCAGTAAAGGTGCATTCATCAGGATGCTCTTTATCGACTACAGTTCAGCATTTAACACCATCATTCCCACAAAACTGATTAGCAAACTCCAAGACCTGGAAATCAACACCCCGCTGTGTAATTGGATCACGGATTTCCTCACTTTCAGATCACAATCAGTGAGAATTGCTAAGAACATCTCCTCCACAATCTTTAGCAGTACCGGAGTACCTCAGGGCTGCGTTCTTAGCCCCCTGCTCTACTCGCTTTATACCTACGACTGTGTGGCTCAGTACAACAATAACACCATCTACAAATTTGCCAACAATATCATGGTAGTGGATTGTATGAAGAAAGGTGATGAGTCAGCATACAGGATGGAGATTGAAAACTTGGCTGAATGGTGCATCAACAACAACCTTACACTCAATGTCATCAAAGCTAAGGACCTGATTGTTGACTTCAGGAAGGGAACGCCAGAAGTATACAAATCTAGTGATTGTTATGGGATCAAAGGTGGAGAGGGTGAGCAAATTTAAGTTCTTGGGAGTCTCTATTTCGAAGAATCTTTCCTGGACGCAATACACTACTGGCATAGTGAAGAAAGCACATCAGCGCCTCTACTGCTACCACTAGGAGGAGTCAGAGTGTGGGTGTTGTATCTTGGGAATGCTGTTGCATCTTTGGTAGATTCTGGATCGATGCCTCTACATGAGGTCTGGTCTCTGTGTGTGCTCTGTCTTAATGCTGTTTGCTTAGTTAATAAATCTAGTTGTTTAAAAATAACCCAAGTTTCTTTATTGTAATAAAAGAAACATTGCATGGTATCAGGAGTGGAAGAAACACCAGGCATAGGAGTGAAAGAAACAACAAAGTGTGCATAGTGAGTAACAATCGAGATCAGCAGATAAAATATGAAGAGTTTAAAAACTCCTAATGCTGTAAAATAGACTGGAAATGTTGACCATGAGTGTTTAAACAAAGTTTAAACAAAGATTCATTCTGTACCTGCAAACCATTGGAATTGATAGCAAACCAGATACACGGAAGATTGCAAAGCTACTTGCCATGGTGAAGTTCTAGAGGTTTTCAACACAAAAGCACACAATGAAAGGCTCATCAAAGTGCTACAATGCATCCAGAAGTATGGATTAAAGTTGAACAGAACAAAATGTCAGTTTGGTTTAAAGGAAATCACCTTTCTGGGAGATAAACTGGCAGAGGCAGTGTGGGACCAGACAAGACCAAAGTGAAAGCAATTTAGGGATGCCCAGACCCACAGACAAAAAAGTCGTATATGGAGAGTGCTGGGAATGATCAATTTCATTGGTAAATTCATATCAAACCAGTCTTCCAAAGCAATATACCTGGAGTTGTTATAGGACAAATGTGAATTCAAGTGAACAGACAATCAAGGCAGAATGGGGATGAATGAAGACCATTCTAACTACAGAACCAGTGCTTTTGACACATCTGGAAGGATGAAAGTATCTACAGATATTTCAAAAGCTGGAATAGGTACCGAACTACTTCAGGCTGTAGGAGAAGATTGGCGGCCAGTAGCATGCACATCAAGGACAAAGACCACATCTGAATGTCGATATACACAGATCGAGAAGCAATGTTTAGGTCTGGTCTATTTCACAGCTACGTGTATGGTCTTCCTACATTCATGGCAGAGACAGACCACAAGCCATTAGTAGCAATAATCAAGAAAAATCTCAGTGAAATGTCATTGCAAATCCAAAGACCGATGATGAAGCTACAACATTATGACTTTGAATTGGTGTAGATAATAGACAATAGACACACCAGGGAAACTTAATGTGTTAGCTGATGCATTATCCAGGCCAATAACTCAGAGTGAAGCACACAATGAAAGTTCCACAGAGACTGATGTGAATCTCCACGTGAACCTGATCATTGAATCTCTTCCCATATCTGACATGAAATCTCAGCAGATCGCAGCTGAATTAGAAAAGGACACAATTTTGCAGAAAGTTATCCAGAATCTGAATGAAGGGTGGCCTGGAGGTGACGGTCAGCCATACTACAACATCAAAGCTGAGCTGAGTGTGGTCAATGGGCTTCTACTCAGACAGAGCAGAATTGTCATTCCTCAATCACTGCAACAAGAGATGCTAAGCAGGGTGCATGTGGGGAACTTGGGAATTGAAAAATGCAAGAGGAGGCCAGAACTGCTATTTATTGGCCAGGAATAAACGCTGACATTGAGAGGATGGTTTCTAGCTGAGACCTGTTTGAAACTTCAGACAAAGGAACCCATGATAATAACTGACGGACCAGGAGAACCATGGCAGAAAGTTGGGACTGATCTGTTCCACATGGATGGAAAGAATTACTTGCTGCCTATTGATTAAACATCTAAAGGAAAGGGGATGTAGTGATAGAGTGCTTGCACCAGGAAGAGTCAGAGACAGAGTGTGTGGCATCTGAGAATGTTGCTGCATCTTTAGTAGATTCAAGATGGATGCCTCCACATGAGGTCTGGTCTCTGTGTGTGTTCTGTCTTAGTGCTCTTTGCTTACTTAATAAATCTAGTTGTTTAAAATGAACCCAAGTTTCTTTATTGTAATAAAAGAAACATCACAATGTGGTGTACGATTTTTACGCTGTAATAACTATGCGAATGTTCACTGTCACAGGGGCTGGGTTATGGAGGGTTAGGGAGAGATAATCAGTCAATATACAATTACAATTTTGGAAGATTGGGAGCAATGAAATATGTTGCACGCACGCACGCACGCACGCACGCACGCACGCACGCACGCACGCACGCACGCACGCACGCACGCACGCACGCACGCACGCACGCACGCACGCACGCACGCACGCACGCACGCACGCACGCACGCACGCACGCGAAACTGCAGATGCTGGAATCTGGAGCACAAAAAAGATCCAAAGAGGAACTCAGCAGGTCAAGCTGCATCAATGAGAGAAAAGGAATATTCAATATTTTGGGCCAGAATCCTATGTCAAGTTAGGTGGTGCATTTCCATTGGAGTTCATCGGTCTATTACAAAACAAGGAGGAGGAGAGGCGGACTCATTGAGGTGTACAGAATTCTGAGCCAGAAGGTGATCTTCTCTGCATGGAAAATATCCAATTCGGGCCATGGTCCCAGGACAAGGGATTAACCATTTAAGGTCGACTCAAGGATAAATCTTGAGAATTCATAAATCTTGAGAATTCTCTACCTCTGTGGAAGCACAGTTTTAGAGGGGTGCATACCTGATACCAACAGACATTTGAACACACAGGAAAATGAGGAATATTGGAAAAAAGTGACTAACATAAAGACCAGCCACCATCTCACATAACGGTCCAAAAAGGTCTGAGGGACCACATTGCCTTACTACTTCATATGGCATGTCTGATAGCATAGTACTTTCCATCATTAATCACTATGCACTGTACCCAGCATTAGATACTGAGCGCAAAAAGTGATCCTGTAGGGCCTCAGGCGCTCATCGTGTCGGGTTTGGAATTGCAGCTCGGGTTGCTGGAGCACTGGAGACAAATCCACAGACACTTCTCTTTCTCTCATACTGTTAGGAGCACTGGGCAATACAAATTGGGACTCTTTGCCTTACACAGGCAAAGATTAAAGTAGATCATGTACAATATATTACAATTTTTAATGTATTATTACTTGGCATGAACTTTGAACCATAACAATTGCACTGCACGTCTGACATCTGACAATTGGAGCAAGACTTTTCACTATCTGCTATCTCCCTCAGCAAAGCCTATGTGATGGTGAAGAAAGCATCAGGCCTTGTCGGGGCACAGACGTTGCTGGCAAGCCCAGCACCTCCTACCCACTCCTTCCTTATCTATAAAATCTGGCAACGGGACTGCTAGTTACAGACCTGGAACAACTTTGGTGCATAGGTAAGGTCTACCTCATTTAGTCAGGGGACTGGACTCACAATTGAAAAGCAGAGGGAACAAAACTTGAGAGAGATTGCAGAATCTTCTCCCAGTAACAGTAGGGTAATTATGTCAGAGAATTGCAGAAAGTGGAGGATAACTTCAAGTCAGCCCCGGGCATGATTTTCAGTGAAATTATCCAATCCTTCCCCACTTTCTTCTTGGAGTGACATGTCTTCCAGGTCACTAAAGAGCAATGGGTGTCTATTCTAGTTCCCCAGTGGGTGTTTTTATGGTTTCCCCATCAGTGCATGAAGATAAGCATATCTAAAATTTGTGTTGGATAGACAATGTTGTGTCCGCTGATGAGCTGAAAAAGTGGAAGGGCTGACGAAGTCTTGGCTCACACCAATCAAATCCACAGCAAAAAGTTTGATTTACCTGACATGCAGGGTAATTATTTCAGAATCACAGAAGGTGGAAGATAACTTCAAATCAGCCCCAGGCTTGATTTTCAAATAAATTATCCAATCTTCCCTACTTGGGGAAGCCATGTCACTCTGCAATCGATTCTATTACGAGCTCCTGTTTTAGTAAAATGGAATTATCACTGTAAGGGATAGTATAGAAAGGATGAACTGAATGGTGTGAAAGAAAATAGAGATACGTTTTTGGGAGATAAATTGGGGAAAGGTTTGTTAGAGTAGGTCACATACAAATGCTTTAAAACAGATCTTATTTGAAATACTGGAGCTCTGCTACTGATAGACATATCGGCTCCGCAGCTTTTGCAAGAGCTTTGGAGAGTGCTCAAGAGTCTTCGCTAATGGATTGTTGTTTACAAAAGGCAACAGATGAAAGAGTTTGTCGGAGCCACTTCTGTCTAGAACTGTTCTAGGAGAGACATGTGGTTTGGCAAGCAGAGAGAGTCAAACCTGATTTCTCTGAGAGAAAGAGAGAGAGATCACTTCTACAGTGTTACAGCCAGCAGAGGCAGCTGGGACTGGAACAGGAGAAGCTGGCAAGCTTGTGGAACGCCTCATTTTGGAAGACGGCCTGGTCAAAGCCCTTGTGGTTCATGCAAGAGGAGAGAAATGGCTGTCTAATGTTTCATTTGGAATAAGGGAAACAAAAAGGAACTCTGTGGTGACCTGGAGAACCCTGAAGGGGGAAAGTTTCGTCAGCAAGACACTGGAGTGGCTGATTAAAAAGGAATCAGTTGTGGATGTCCTGGAACAACAAATCTCTTTCTGAAAACTGACTAGAACCTTCCTGAGCGGTAACCATTTACCTTTAAAGCACCAAAGCCTGGTGAATTTTAGAAATGTTAAATTCTGTGTCGTATAAGAATTGCCTGCAACCAGTGAACTTGGAGGAATGAGAAGTGAGATTGGACTGTGAACCAAAGAACTTTTCTGAATTTACACACACACTTTCACATACGTGCGCTTAGAATAGAAGGGGGTTAAGTTAGGTGTAGGGCACTACCAGTAACCACAGAGACAAGCTGAGGAAATTATAGACTTTGGTACACAGAAGAACCTTGCTGGCCTGAATCTAAGGATAGGAATGGCGGCAAGGGAAAGGTGGCTTGACCTTTATGGCCCAGGACCACGGGGGAGGAGTCATAGGGTATGAGTCATCCGTGGGCAGGCCAGTTCCATATATACAACCGACAATGATAACTATATACAATGGAGGAAAGACATCACCATATTAGGTTAGTTAAATTAAAGTGTGATTCTATTTTCATATTTAAAGATAATTAAAACCAACTTTTCTTTAAGTAACCATTTGTCTTGGTGAATACCTATTGCTGCTGGGTTTTGTGGTCCTCTGGCCTCGTAGCAATGATCACATTCAAAATTTCATACATACACCATGAGTCACAGCCCAGCAACAATTCGATACATTGGAAGAACTGAGGGGAGGTTTGTCACAGTTTGTACCAAATTCAGTACATTTGCAAAGGCCTTGTGATTTTGCAAGGGAGAACCATTCTGGCTGCTGAAGAGGAAGCAGCTTTTTGAAGCAGCTCTTGTGGCCAGCCATTTTGTGGAATTCAGAGCAAAACATGTTCTGTGAATGACTGGGCCTTTTCGGTGGATTGGTCTGTGCCAGGAAGGTCTTTTGGGAAGCAAAGTACTTCATTTTGATTTTGACTAACAGTGAAGTTACTTGGAGAGACCGGTGCCAGTGTCTTGGAAGCTTCATGGAAGCTGCCCTGTTTGAGTCTCACTTACAAAAGGACCAGGAGTGTTATGACCACAGCTTGTGTAGATGAACATTTCTTCAAAGGCAACGAAAGGAGAATTTGTGACTCTATAGCAGCCACAACTCCAGTCTTCCCATCAGTACATCATTAATTCTGGGCATCAAATTTCAAAGGCCTACGATTCAACACTGAATCTGAAAGCCTGAACTTGGAAGTAACTTTCTAGATTTTGGCAAGGACTGTAATGGTCTTGGCATATCACACACACGTATTAAATTCTGCATCATCAGAATCAAATGTACATGTGCACATCTGACTGGAGTGGGAGAGAGGACCTTAGGCCAATCTATCCCCAACCATCCTGCGCATAGTTGGGGATAGATTGAGTGTTAAGGTTAGTTTAAAAGTTAAGACTGTACCTTAAGAGTAAATAAATTAGGGCTTGAAAATTAAACACTGTCTGGTTCATTGTCTAGCTACTCGTTACATGCGGTTCGTAACAATTCAAACCCTCACACTCCATCCATGGGATTTGAAATCACACTATGAATTTTCCAGTATCCCAGACTGCTGGTCAATAATTTAAAAAATAACACTGCACCAGAACATTTTGTTTAGTTTAGTTTAGTTCACAATATCTGAAAGAGTTAGATACAAAGAGTTAGATCCCAACGATCCTGCATAAACATCACCTGGTTAAAAAGTACAAAAATCACACAAGACTTTCCTGTTAAAGTATGAGTCATCTGAATACTTTACAGATGGGATCAGGTCTTAACAGGTTCTCAGTAACAGAAGTATCATTGCCTGACTGAATTCACCTGACTGATGACTCAAGTCAATCCATTGCTCTCTATATATAAAATGCCAGATGACGCCCAATAGAGTTGTAACAACACACAGCGTGATGTATAACTTCATAAGTTCTACGCATTCAATAAACACTCATTACTATTATTCCTCTGCCCCGCAGACAGACGTAATTAAGCCTGCTGCAAGCCATCCTATTCTAACTTTACTCCTCTCTTGTGTAACCAAGTTGACATTAAGCGCCCATGAAGCTGCTCTGAAGACTGGATGAGCTCATTGCTGTATATCTCAGCCCTGTCTCATTGCTGGCTATCGATCAACCCTGGGAATTCAGGACCAGGCAAAGTCTGTGACTGTAGGTCACAGGCATCAACCTATGAGATATGCAAAAGCCATCTCAAGCCTGTGGTCTACTGGCCTAAGGTCCTCTCTCCCACTCCAGTCAGATGTGCACATGTACATTTGATTCTGATGATGCCTGATGGACAATGGGCACTCGATGGATTGAAGGCCTGTTGTTTCTCTCTATGACTCTTTATACGTTTGGGAGAACTGAGGATTTCAAGGAAGCTCCTGGCAACTTTCAAAAATGATTGGAAACTGCAGACTTTGCCCTGTGCTGCTCTTGGGAACTTGTGATGGCTGACCCCGATCAACTTGTGTCAGAATGCCAGCATGCAGGAATGAACTGCATCCTTTGCTGAGGAGCTGCCAATAGAATTGAACATTTGTGCAGTCATCAGGGGTCCTCCTCCATTCCATCCTTCTGATGAAATTGGTTAAAGCAGCTGCTGAAGATGGATAGGCAGTGGAGCTGAAGAACTGAAAAAGGAATGATCAACCTCTAACAGACAGACCACCTTTCCTTTGTGTAAGTTATGACTCCAACCACTTCGGTTTTTACCCTTTAAAATGGTTTCAGCTCCCAGTATGACCTGCCTGCTTCAAAGTCACACTCAGTTGAACATTTGCCTTAAGTCATGGAGTCATACAGCATGCAACAATCCATTCAGCTCATCTTGTCCACGTTGACCAAGTTGGCACTCTGGGTGAAACCCAACACATTATCCACATCCTTCTAAGCACTTCTTCGCCATATATCATATGTACCACTTTTAGGTACATGCTCGAGGTATTAAAGATCCCATTTACTCCCATGCTCGAGGTATTAAAGATCCATCTAACTGTGGAGGTATTAAAGATCCATCTAACTCTCCCTGTATCTCAAGCCCTCTCGTCCAGAAACATCTTGGTGAATCTCCTCTTCACCCCTTCCATCTTATTGATTTCCTCTCCTGATAGCTGGCTGTCCAGAACTGCACACTCTACTCCAAGTGTGGTCCTACCAATGCCTCATAAAGCTGTATGACAAGGTCCCAATGTTTATATTTGGTACTTAGTCCATTGAAGGTACAAGAGCCAAATCCCTTCTTCATGTAGTTCATCTGAGTTGCCACTAGAGGCAGCTTTACCTCTCTGTTGATGTGAAGGAGATTTACCATCACCTCACCACTGGACTACCAGGACGATGATTATGCACTCAGTTAGTCACTCTGAAGGACTCAGGCCAGAAATGTTGGCTATGTGACTTGCTGTGTTTCTCCAGCACATCTGTGCATCGGTTCATCTTTCTCTTCTTGGAGAGAGTCATTACTCACTCAGTTTATTTGTCACTCTACCCAACCCTACACATTGTTTAGCTCTTACTGAATACATGCATGGATTCTTCAGTTTTTGTTCCATTGCAAATGACATTGAACAATCATCAAACATCCTACAGTAAAAGGAACTGAAAAGGACAGCCAGAGATGGCTGGGACTTAGTCTGCTATGAGAATCTCCTGCTGGATTGCCACATGTTGAAATGACTACAAATATCTTCCTTCGCCAAATAGTGTTCCCATTGACCCCTGAATGCCACACTCATGTGGGGCTGGGAATGAGTTCAAGTAGAGAGTGAGTTTACAGGTGATTGGAGACAGGTGAGCGAGAGCAAGAGGTGGCATGGAGGGTGCACATGAGCTAGGAGTAGTGAATGGAGCCGGAGAGCCACGTGGGGCGGTGAGCCGGGGGGCGGTGAGCCGGGGGGCGGTGAGCCGGGGGGCGGTGAGCCGGGGGGCGGTGAGCCGGGGGGCGGTGAGCCGGGGGGCGGTGAGCCGGGGGGCGGTGAGCCGGGGGGCGGTGAGCGGATGGAGGGAAGGGCGAATGGGAAGTTAAAATAGGTTTTAAGCCTATTTGACCGATTTGATCAAATTGGGTCCTGTGCTGTGCACGTTTTTGAGCCCAGGCCTTGAGCAGAGACACTGTGACGGACTTCGCTTAAACTGGTAAGAAAATAATACGATAGGCCTTATAAACTGAGGGATTTGTCAGTGAACTCATGAAGTTATTGCCCTTAATTGATCGTATTATCTCAGTGAAATATTTTTAGGAAATATGTCTTTGATTAAACTACTGGCTATAGGCCTCCTTTGTCTCCCTAACCAAAAATTCCATGTTTCGTATTCATTTGACCCAGTAAGATAGATGTATTCCGGAGCTGATGAAGCATCTCTTATTATTATCAAGATCAAATCAGGCTATAGGCTAATCAATAAGGGAACTTGTACTTTAATATGAGATTGAGATAGCGTTATGCTAGCCTAGGGCCTAGCCTATAGCCTAGGTTTCAGCGGTTCACCTGAACATAAATAGCCTAGGCCCTAAGCGTAGAATTTCTGGCAATGTTAGCAATCATAGATGGAATTGGTTAGGATATTCGGGTCTTATAAAGATGAATAACACCGAAATTAGGTCAGTTTAAGTTGATCTTTACTAGGCTAGGTCGCTATGGGGGTTATAGCCTACATCTTCGAGTTGGTTTACAAGGTTATTCAGCTATAGGGGCATGTACTGTACATCTCTGGGTTATTCATCTTTACAAGATCCAGATATTCTTAGCAAAGCTGTCTCTGTCATTGTTTCATAATTTTGCAGTGGTTTGATTAGTATCAAAATAGTACTAGGCTACTGTTACTAACTATGCTATTGTACTGCCAGGGCTTAATATAGCCTTTTTCATGTTTTTGGTGATTTGGAACAGGTGCAGTTTAGCTTGACCATATGGAAATTGTTTTCTCCGTGGGCGAATTTCATCCATTACACGCATCAGTTTTTCTGCCGATTTTCTAGCTAAATATCTAATGACAAACTAGCGCTAGACATTTGACTAGAAAATCAGCTAAAAAAAAAAACACCAAAATTAAAGTGCGTCCTCCCGTTCTGGAATGTAACCTTAACTAACATAACCTAACCAACCTAACCATTACTAAAAAAAGGCAATTCTTACCTTATTCGAGGTTAGTCGTCATTCAACAAATCCAGAATCGGTCGCTTGTTTTGCTGTTCTGTGGTGTTCACAAGTTGAGAGTTGGGTGCGTTGTTCCAAGGTCAGCAGCTGACATTGGAACAATGTAAAGCTAACGAGCAAAATAACATGGGATTGACGCTGGTTTCTTACGTTGTACCAACAACGATGGCAACATTGTTCCACTGTTGGAACAACGTAGACATGTTATCAGGGATGATGAGTCCAGTTTTATAACAAATTGCTAACGTCAAGTTTTTTGTGTAATTTTAAGTCTAAACATTTTAAAATATACTTCTTTTACCTTTTTTACCTTAAAAATATAGCCCAGAGAATTAGCAGCTTAAAATTTGTATGTCATTTTACACGGCAAGCACAAGCAGAGAGAGAGACAAAGGGCGTGTGATAGTATGGATTCTATCACCGATATGTATATATGTGTATATTGTAGTATAGGATGGCTGTGATTGGCTGAGAGTGTAGCCAAGCCTACTGGCAGGTCTTAAAGGGTTGCTCCGAGCCAGACCCAGATCATTCTGGACTGGTCGACCTACATGTGATACGCTCCAGTCTTTTGGTTAATAAAAGCCTTGGTTTGGATCAACAAGCCTTTAATTCTTTCGACGTGCACTACAGGGCACAAATATTTAAGCGGCAACCTGAAACGAGCACTGGCCAAGGCTAAGGTAGCTGAAAATTAAAAACATAGAGGTGCTATCACAAAATTCCTTGTCACTCCATCTTTGAAGTGCCCATGTATTGAGAATGAAGAAAACAAAAACAATTCAGAAAATGACAATACAGCCTTGAGTCCAATTACAATTGATGAATACAATGATGAAATTGATAACGTTAGAAAAGGATGACGCAGCTGTGAATCAAATTGAAGACGATCTCAATACACCAGAAGACAGTGCCAAAGCGTAAAGTCCACTTATAGCTGAAAAAGACCAAGCCCAAACATCACACAATGATGGATCATCCATGAGTACAGTTGTAATTAATATTTTTGATGACCCAATCAACTGGCCAGCATATATACATCAAAATGTAAGAGTTTATTTAACAATGAAAGGTCCTCCTATTCCAGTGAACAACTTTCCACGACATGAAAAGGGATTGTGTTTTTCAAAGTTTCACTAAGAGGAAACTTCCAAATGGGGAGTGTGTTGAAAGACCTTGGATTATATACTCTCAGTCTGCTGATCGAATTTATTGCTTTTATTGTAAACTTTTTAGTAAGAACACAACCAGAACATTATCAACAAGTGGATTCAACAACTGGTCTAATCTTCATACAAGATTGTGTGAGCATGAAAATTCTAAAAACCATTTGGAAGCCACATGGAGTTTCTGGGAGTTACACCAAAGACTTTGTAGTGGACAGACAATTGACAAAAAACTTGAAATAATCATCAATGAACATGCAAAACACTGGCAGCAAGTATTCAAAAGGCAAGTAGCAATAACACAGTTTCTTGCTGAGAGAAATCTAGCATTTAGAGGAACAGAGGAAAAAGTTGGTAATGACACAATGGAAACTTTTTAGGTCTTGTTGAGCTGATTGGAAAGATTGATCCTGTTCTTGAAGAACATTTACGAAAAGTAAAAACCCACGAAATTCATAATCACTGTTTAGGAAAAGATACTCAGAATGAACTTCTAGACATCATGGCTACAGCGGTTTTGAATGAGATACTGAAACGTGTAAAAGCAGATAAGTACCATGTCATAATTTTAGACTGCACACCTGATATGAGTCACCAAGAACAATGTCTCTAACGATCAGGTATGTGTCTGATGGTAACTTGGCTCCTTCAGGTGTTTATGAACATTTCATAAAGTTTATGCAGGTTGTAAGTAGCACAGGAGAAGATTTATATAAAACATTATTAAACACACTGAAGGAATTAAATTTAGAGGTGAAAGACATTCGAAGCCAAGGCTATGACAACAGTAGCAACATGAAAGATCACACATCTGAAGTACAAGTATGACTGTTGAAGGATAATTCAAGAGCTTTCTTTGTACTCTGTGCATGTCACAATTATAACCTTTTACTTGGACAAGTAGCCAAGTGTTGTCCAGATACTATAACGTTTTTTGGGATCTTGCAAAGGATCTACATATTGTCCTCAGCATCAACTAAGAGGTGGGCAGATTTTAACAAACAGGTACCCGGGTTATCAGTGAAACCCTTGAGCAACACAAGGTGCGAGTGTCGGATTGATAGTGTTAAACCTATTTGTTATTAGGTTGGAGAAGTATATGATGCACTTAACCATATAACCATTTACGGAGCGGAAACATGCCAATGTCGGCCTTTCAAGTCCGTACCAGTTCACTAGAACCTGGGAGCTTCTTGAAGAACGGTCCCAATCTGTGTATCTCATTGAGTTTTTACTGTCCCTTTTTCTTTCACAAAGCTGTGCAATGTCAGGTCCAAATTCTCCCTACTGCCAGCAGAACCACCTCAGAGTGACTTCCACCCTGATCTATCAGGAAAAATCAGTTCATTATTTTAGAATGCCCTTCTTTAGGAAGAATGAGAAGGCTATGGATAGGATGGAAGAAGATTTAGTAAAAGTTATCTAAAGTAAGAAATGAAAAATAAAGTTAGAAAAAATGTGTTGGAAGTGCAAAATTATAAAGCAAGTGTGGAAATATCAGAGAGAACAGATGAGCCCAAGGTAAAAGCAAAAGCTGAATCTTTAGCAAACCAGCTAAAAGACTACAAATTTTTAGTTTCTTTGATATTTTGGCATGAAGTACTTTTTAAAAGTTAATTATATAAGCAAGGAATTACAAAGTGAAACAAAGGACATTGATGAGAGCATGGAGTAATTTGAAAAACTATTATCATGGCTAAAAATTTATAGAGTGTGGTTTTAATGATGTCCTAATAGGCGCCCTGCTCCAGCTCCCTCAACAGCCCCTAAGGCTAGAGCTGGATGAGGTCCTCACCCGGAAAGAGACATATAAGGCAATTGAACAACTGAAAAGTGGCAAAGCAGCAGGTATGGATGGAATCCCCCCCAGAGGTCTGGAAGGCTGGCGGCAAAACTCTGCATGCCAAACTGCATGAGTTTTTCAAGCTCTGCTGGGACCAAGGAAAGCTGCCTCAGGACCTTCGTGATGCCATCATCATCACCCTGTACAAAAACAAAGGCGAGAAATCAGACTGCTCAAACTACAGGGGAATCACGCTGCTCTCCATTGCAGACAAAATCTTCCCTAGGATTCTCCTAAATAGAATAATACCTAGTGTCGCCAAGAATGTTCTCCCAGAATCACAGTGCGGCTTTTGTGCAAACAGAGGAACTACTGACATGGTCTTTGCCCTCAGACAGCTCCAAGAAAAGTGCAGAGAACAAAACAAAGGACTCTACATCACCTTTGTTGACCTCACCAAAGCCTTCGACACCGTGAGCAGGAAAGGGCTTTGGCAAATACTAGAGCGCCTCGGGTGCCTCCCAAAGTTCCTCAACATGGTTATCCAACTGCACGAAAACCAACAAGGTCGGGTCAGATACAGAAATGAGCTCTCTGAACCCTTCTCCATTAACAATGGCGTGAAGCAAGGCTGCGTTCTCGCACCAACCCTCTTTTCAATCTTCTTCAGCATGATGCTGAAACAAGCCATGAAAGACCTCAACAATGAAGACGCTGTTTACATCCGGTACCGCACGGATGGCAGTCTCTTCAATCTGAGGCACCTGCAAGCTCACACCAAGACACAAGAGCAACTTGTCCATGAACTACTCTTTGTAGACGATGCCGCTTTAGTTGCCCATTCAGAGCCAGCTCATCAGCGCTTGACGTCCTGTTTTGCAGAAACTGCCAAAATGTTTGGCCTGGAAGTCAGCCTGAAGAAAACTGAGGTCCTCCATCAGCCAGCTCCCCACCATGACTACCAGCCCCCCCCACATCTCCATCAGGCACACAAAACTCAAAACGGTCAACCTATCTTGGCTGCACCATTTCATCGGATGCAAGGATCGACAACGAGATAGACAACAGACTCGTCAAGGCAAATAGTGCCTTTTGAAGACTACACAAAAGAGTCTGGAAAAACAACCAACTGAAAAACCTGACAAAGATTAGCGTATACAGAGCTGTTGTCATAGCCACACTCCTGTTCGGCTCCGAATCATGGGTCCTCTACTGGCATCACCTACGGCTCCTAGAACGCTTCCACCAGCATTGTCTCCGCTCCATCCTCAACATTCATTGGAGCGACTTCATCATCAACATCGAAGTACTCGGTAGGAGTCACGTGATGGAGTTGTGGCCGGTCAGGGAATTCCAGCCCTCACCCGAAAAGTTAAAAAAAAAAACACACAAAACACAAAGGTACAAGATTAAAATTTATAATAAAGTAAAAATAAAGGTGAGAAGAAAATGGCAGCGAAGAGAGAAAAGTCAAAAACAACGGGAAGAAAAGAGGAAGAAAGAATGTCGGAAGAAGAAGGTGAAGGCCTTACCTGTTTGAAGAGGCCCGCCGCGGAGAGAGAAGCCCGCTCCCTCAGGTCAGTGGTAAAAGTGCGCAACCGCGCATGCGCGAGAAGTCATGCATGCGCGATGCGCATGAAAAAAAACACACTGACGGGAAGGGGGAACAGCTGCGGAGTCGATCTCCACAGGTGAGAGAGACACTTGCAGCACAGCAGCAGGTGCAGAACACAGACAATAATGACAACAAGAAAGAAGAGGGTAAAAAGAAAACAAGGAAACAACAGATGGTCAACCCAGAGGAAGAAGAAGAAGAACAGAAAGAAATGGAAGAAGAAAAGAAAGGCAAGTCAATGGATGTATCTTTTTTTAAAGAATATATGGAATCAGTGAAAGAATGGCAATTACAATAAGTTAATGAGATAAAAAGAAGAATTAAGAATGCAGAAGAAAAAATGAATAAAATAGAAATGGCCATGTCAGAGATAGGAAAAAGAGTGGAAAATATGGAAGAATGAGAAACAATTGTAGAAATGGAAGTAGAGGAATTAAAAGAGAAATTAGAAGAATCTAATAAAAAAGTTAAAGAGGCACATGAGCTGTTAGCTCAGAAGATAGATATAATAGAAAAATATAATAGAAGAAATAATATAAAGATAGTGGGCCTTAAGGAAGATGAAGAAGGCAAGAATATGAGAGAATTTATAAAAGATTGGATCCCCAGGGACCTAGGAAGACCAGAATTACAGGAAGAAATGGAAATAGAGAGGGCACATAGTACTTTAGCCCAGAAATCACAACCGCAGCAAAAACCAAGATCCATTTTAGTAAAATTCTTAAGATATACAACAAGAGAAAATATATTGGAGAAAGCAATGAAGAAAATAAGAGAAGACAAAAAGCCACTGGAATATAAAGGTCAAAAAAATTTTTTCTATTCAGACATAAGTTTTGAACTCCTGAAGAAGAGGAAGGAGTTCAAGACAGCAAAAACGATCTTATGGAAAAAAGGATATAAATTTATGTTAAAGTACCCAGCGGTACTTAAAATAGTTATTCCAGGGCAACAAAACAGACCATTCTCGGATCCAGAGGAAGCAAGGAAATTTGCAGAACAACTACAAAACAAGCAGAGAGATGAAGACATGTAATGAGAGTAAAAATGACCACGAACTATATGTTTGTGTGTAAAGGGGTATATGTGTGTATATATATATATAGTGTGTATACATGAATGTATCCGTATTTAGAGGAAAATATATAGATTGATTGATAAAACCAGATTGATAAAACACAAAGCTTACCAGATTCATGTTAAACAGCAATAATTACAGTAATACTAAAGCAAGGGAAAGATCCACTCGCACCAGCGTCATATAGACCAATATCATTACTTAACACAGATTATAAGATAATAGCTAAACTATTTGCAAACAGATTAGCAGAGTATGTACCTAAAATGGCAAATCTAGACCAAACTGGATTTATTAAAAAAAGACGGACAACAGACAATATTTGTAAATTTATCAATTTAATTCATGCAGTAGAAGGGAGTAAAGTGCCAACAGTAGCAGTTGCTTTAGACGCAGAGAAGGCCTTTGACAGAGTAGAATGGAATTATTTATTCAAAGTATTGCAAAAATTCAGTTTACCAGAGAAGTATATTCATTGGATTAAATCATTATATAAGGGGCCATTGGCGAAAGTGACAGTAAATGGATACATAACAAAGCAATTTAACTTAAGCAGGTCAACATGGCAGGGATGCCCACTATCACCCTTATTGTTCGCGTTAGCTATAGAACCACTAGCAGAATTGGTAAGAACAGAAAATAATATAAAAGGGATAAAAATATAAGACAAGGAATATAAATCAGTTTATTTGCGGATGATGTTATAGTATACTTAACAGAACCAGAACTATCAATAAAAGAATTATATAAGAAACTGAAGGAATATGGAGAAGTGTCGGGTTACAAGATTAACGTAAATAAAAGTGAAGCAATGCCAATGAATAATGCGGATTTCTCAAAATTTAAGAAGGAATCACCATTCAGATGGCAAATGCAAGCAATAAGATACCTAGGTATACAAATAAATAAAAATCTCGGCCATCTATATAAACTCAATTATTATCCACTAATGAAAAAATTACAGGACGATTTAGAGCATTGGAAAGATTTACCATTAACACTAATAGGAAGGATAAACTGTATTAAAATGAACATTTTCCCAAGGATATTATACCTATTTCAGGCATTGCCAATACACTTGACAGAGAAATTCTTCAAGGAGTTAAAGAAAATAATAAGGAAATTTTTATGGAAAGGGGGGAAACCGAGGATAGCACTAGATAAATTAACAGAATGGTATAAACAAGGAGGATTACAACTGTCAAACTTTAAAAATTATTATAGAGCTGCACAATTAAGATACCTATCAGATTTTTATCAAACAAGCGAAAAGCCAGAATGGACTAGATTAGAATTAGATAAAATAGGGGAAAAGATACCTGAACACATATTATATAAATGGGATGAAAAATTGGTACGAGATAGGAGTTCTCCAGTATTACATCATCTACTCAATATTTGGAAAAAGATTCATGTAGAAAGGAATAAAACAAATTACCAATTACCAAAACTAATATTGACGCAAAATAAGTTACTCCCTTTTACAATAGATAACCTTTCCTTTAGAGAATAGGAGAAAAAAGGGATCAATAGAATAGAAAATTGTTTTTCAGGAAATAGATTCTTATCCATTAAACAAATGAAAGATAAGTACAATATAACTCAAGATACAGCGCTGGCATATTACCAATTGAGATCCTACTTGAAGGATAAATTAGGAAGCAGTTTGAGTTTGCCAGAGGCAAGTAACCTTGAATATGTGATTACAGATACAATGATAATCAAAAGATTTATAACAAATATGTATATTAAACTGCAAGAAAAGGAGAATGAGGAAACAAATGGTAAAACTAAACAAAAATGGGAACAAGATTTAAATATAAAGATAAAAAAGGAAACATGGGAGAAGTTATGCTCCGGAACGATGAGAAATACAATAAATACGAGGTTACGTATGATACAATATAACTGGATACACAGGCTATGCATTACACCTCAAAAGTTAAATAAATGGGACCCAACAATATCTGATAGATGTTTTCGATGTAAAAAAGAAATGGGAACAAGAATTCATGCAATTTGGACATGTGAGAAAGTGAAAAAATTTTAGGAAGATCTAAACCAGATATTAAATAAAATCACAAAAAGCAATATACCAAAATCCCCAGAGATCTTCCTCCTAAGTAACATAAAAAACAAAGAATTTGGACTCGATTTGGATGGTGCACAAAAAAGATTTGTTAAGATAGCTCTAGCCGTAGCAAAAAAATGTATTATGTCAACCTGGAAATTGGAAGATAATTTGAGAAATCAACAATGGTATATAGAAATGAATAAATGTATTCCATTAGAAAAAATAACATATAGTTTAAGAAATAATATTGAAATATTTGAACAAATATGGGAGCCTTACATGAAGCACAATAGAGAAAACCTACCGGGGACATTCACTACCTAAATTAACGAAAGGAGAAGGAAATGAAAAGAATTGACTCAGTGGAATTTCTTGTTTATTTTTATTGAATGACAACATTGTTTGACTGGTTTAGTGTATCTTAGATTTTGTGCTTTGGATGGATGGGGGGGGGAGGTGGGGAGGGTGGGATGGGAGGAGGGGGGGAAGAAAATGGCACTGTATGTATTTGAGGGGGAAGGTGTGTGTATCATGGTTTGTGGTGTGAAAAATTAAAAAAATTTTAAAAAAATAGAGCAAAGATAAAGATACAGAACTTAAAAAAAACATCGAAGTACTCGAGATGGCAGAGGCCGACAGCATCGAATCCACGCTGCTGAATATCCAACTGCATTGGATATTCCAGAATGGAGGTCCATCGCCTTCCCAAGATAGTGTTATATGGCGAGCTCTCCACTGGCCACCGAGACAGAGGTACAGCAAAGAAGAGGTACAAGGACTGCTTAAAGAAATCTCTTGGTGCCTGCCCCATTGACCACCGCCAGTGGGCTGATCTCGCCTCTAACCGTGCATCTTGGCGCCTCACAGTTCGGCGGGCAGCAACCTCCTTTGAAGAAGACCGCAGAGCCCACCTCACTGACAAAAGACAAAGGAGGAAAAACCCAACACCCAACCCCAACCCACCAATTTTCCCCTGCAACCGCTGCAACCGTGTCTGCCTGTCCCGCATCGGACTTGTCAGCCACAAACGAGCCTGCAGCTGACGTGGACATTACGCCTCCATAAATCATCGTCCGCGAAGCCAAGCTAAAGAAGAATAGGCGCCAATGAATTGGCTGAAGCTGTTGAATTACCATTGGAGTTTAGACAATTTCAAGAAAAAAAACTACGTAGAAGGAAGAGAATGTTTTCACACAAAAGATCAAGCTTTAGATGATCCAAAAGAAGTATACAGAGTTCAGTGCTTCACCTTAGTGCTAGACAAAGCTATTCAATCCTTAGAGTCTCGATTTAAGCAGCTTAAAAGCCATGTAAAATTATTTGGAATTTTCAATAACTTTCAGAGCTGACCCTGAAGCATACTAAAACAGAGCATTGATGGAGGGGTAGTTACTGAAACAACTAAAGCCGTGGATGGTGATCTGTTGGCCGAAGAAGTTGAAGCTCCGAAAACTTTCCTTGAGCCTCAAGCTCTGTTTGAGGACCTACCTGGACGTAAACAATCGATTCACAGCATTTCCTAATGTTTTTTTTATTGCTTTGAGGGTTCACCGAACAGTCGCATCGGGCGAAAGAAGTTTTTTTCAAAACTAAAACTTACGGTCAACAATTTCACAAGAGAGACTAAACAATTTGGCGGTGCTTATCTATGGGAAATGACATTACTAAAACCATCGACTTTGAAAGATTTTGCAAATTTAAAACAGCCCGAAGTCTGTTTCTGAAAGACTCTGTCTGTAATGGTCTTAACTTGTATGAAAACTTTCATATTGTCTTTCAATATTTAGTATATCATGCATTTAATGCTTTTTGGTTAAGACTGGCATACTCTTCTTTCTTTGGCTTGGCTTCGCGGACGAAGATTTATGGAGGGGGTAAAAAGTCCACGTCAGCTGCAGGCTCGTTTGTGGCTGACAAGTCCGATGCGGGACAGGCAGACACGATTGCAGCGGTTGCAGGGGAAAATTGGTTGGTTGGGGTTGGGTGTTGGGTTTTTCCTCCTTTGCCTTTTGTCAGTGAGGTGGGCTCTGCGGTCTTCTTCAAAGGAGGTTGCTGCCCGCCAAACTGTGAGGCGCCAAGATGCACGGTTTGAGGCGTTATCAGCCCACTGGCGGTGGTCAATGTGGCAGGCACCAAGAGATTTCTTTAGGCAGTCCTTGTACCTTTTCTTTGGTGCACCTCTGTCACGGTGGCCAGTGGAGAGCTCGCCATATAACACGATCTTGGGAAGGCGATGGTCCTCCATTCTGGAGACGTGACCCATCCAGCGCAGCTGGATCTTCAGCAGCGTGGACTCGATGCTGTCGACCTCTGCCATCTCGAGTACTTCAACGTTAGGGGTGTAAGCGCTCCAATGGATGTTGAGGATGGAGCGGAGACAACGCTGGTGGAAGCGTTCTAGGAGCCGTAGGTGATGCCGGTAGAGGACCCATGATTCGGAGCCGAACAGGAGTGTGGGTATGACAACGGCTCTGTATACGCTTATCTTTGTGAGATACTACACCAGATATAAACCATCTCTTTCGACTTTTGTATCAGTTTCCTAGCCCCGGCCCTGGCTGAGAGCAAGTCAGGGACAAGGGGTGAGGAACGTGAGCCTGGGCTGGAAGTGGGAATGGGTTGAGCCGGGAATGGAGCAGTACAGGGCGAGCCCGGGTGGGCGTGGTGCAACACTTCCTGTTGCCCAGGCTGAGTTTGCACGTCGCTCCCTTCCGCATTCACCTGGTGTGACAGGAGCCTCCACGCACGGCCTCACCAGCCCAAGCCACGATGAGCAGCCCGCGCCCACCTCCCTTGGCTCTGCACGCCTACCTGCTGCTGCCGCTCCTGCTGCCCGCCTGCTCGTCCGCCGACCCCGGCCAGTGCCTGAGCAGGTACGAGCTGGGCCGGGAAGACTTCGTGCTCGACACGGACACCTCGGTCTCCGCCGGCGCGACCTTCCTGAGCTCGCCCAACGTCAGCCGCGCCCGCGACTGTGTGCGGATGTGCTGCCGCGACCACGAATGCAATGTGGTGCTGCTGGAGGACTTGAGCGCCCCGTCCTCGCCGAACCCCCTGCTCCGAACCATCAGAGGCTGCTTCCTCTTCAACTGCCTCTACAACCGCGCGTATGTCTGCAGGTTCTTCAGGAGAGAGGGCTTCAGTAACTTCATCCTCAAAGATGTGTACAAGGAGTACCTGAAGCCCAGGTCACCTGGCACAGGTAACAAGCGCCCACACCCCCTGTCTTCGCCCCCTCCAATTATTGCTTCCTTCTCTGCCCACCTTTCTCATCAGGAGTGCTCGGGAGGCTAAAACTAGAGGGCATAGGTCAAACGTTTGAAGAACAAGATTTAAAGAACTTTTTTTTAACATAAACAGACACTGTCAGAGGAATTGGTGGAGACGGGTCCAAAAGTGTATTTGTCAGATTATACCGAATACAGAGCAGCGGGTTATCTCTAAAACCATGCACAGAGCACAAAGACAATGAAAAGAAAGATCAGTGAGACAAGGGGAGCGTGAGTGCACGGTTATGGTGGGTTCATTCAGGAGCCCGATGGCTGCAGGGAAGAAACGGCCTGTGGTTGCACACTGACTGCACTTTGTCTTCTCCCTGACGGGAGGAGGGAGAGGAGGGTGTGTCCGGGGTGCGTTGGGACCTTCGGTACGTTGGCTGCCTTTCCTGAGCAGTATGAGGTGTAGATGTGGGGGGGGGGGGAGCCATGAAGGGGAGCCATGAAGGCGAGGGGAGTTTGCGGTCACGTTCTGAGCTACATTCGCTACCTTCTCCAGCTTCCAATCTTTGGCAGGGCAGCTCCCATACCACACTGTGTGTGATGCATCCAGCAGGTATGATTTTGAAGGTTCACGTGTGGACATTGTTAAGGAATGGGGGATGTGCCAAACTTACTGTGGCTTCTTAGAAAATAGAGGCTATTGTGTGCTTTTTTTTCCACCATTGTGTCAATGTGCTTGTGGCAGGCCAGGTCATTATGAGATGGATCTCTTCCCCTTCTCTCCTTTCAATTGTAACATTTAAAATACATTTGGACAGGGATAGAGATGGGGAACATTTAGAGGGGAATGGGCTGGACACAGACGAATGGGGCCAGCTTTGGTGGACAACTGGCTGAGCATGGATGCGATTGGCCAAAGAACTTGTTTTGATTGAGGATAACTGTGACTCTGTCACCTAACCCCACTCTCTTTCTGTCCTGCATACCATCCACTCCTACCTGGACTCCAAACTCCCCCTCCTACCTGGACTCCAAACTCCCCCTCCTACCTGGACTCCAAACTCCCCCTCCTACCTGGACTCCAAACTCCCCCTCCTACCTGGACTCCAAACTCCCCCTCCTACCTGGACTCCAAACTCCCCCTCCTACCTGGACTCCAAACTCCCCCTCCTACCTGGACTCCAAACTCCCCCTCCTACCTGGACTCCAAACTCCCCCTCCTACCTGGACTCCAAACTCCCCCTCCTACCTGGACTCCAAACTCCCCCTCCTACCTGGACTCCAAACTCCCCCTCCTACCTGGACTCCAAACTCCCCCTCCTACCTGGACTCCAAACTCCCCCTCCTACCTGGACTCCAAACTCCCCCTCCTACCTGGACTCCAAACTCTCCCCCCCCCATCTCAGACACCCTCTTTCTACCTCAACCCAAGACCCCCCATCCTACCTTAACCTCATCTCCAGAAACCCCCCAGATGCCCTCCTTCCTTTGCCCCCCCCCACCCCTGGACCCTTTCCTCCCACTTCACTCCTCAGCCCTTCCCACTTTGCCTGACCCTTCCTACCTTGACACCTATCTTCATGCTCCTACCTTTCCTTCTTCCCCTCCTATCTCCCTCTCCCCTCACTCCCTTCTAATGTTTTTGTAGTACAGGGTGTATATTCTCTTTGTATCTCAGCCAAAACTAAGCACCTGGGAATGTTTTTTTTAAAGTTGATTTTTTTTCATGTAGAGTTGGGCTGTTCCAAACCCTTTCACAATAAATCAAGTGCTTTTGTTGAGTGCTCACAGTTGTGAGACAGCAAATATAAAAATGAATTTGCATACGGAAAGTTTCCACCTGTAGCATTTGACTAACAACCTGACAATGTGTTTTAATGCTGTTGAGGGTTAAATGAAGACAGAAGAGAATATAGGTGCTGGAATCTTGATCAAAAAACAACCTCTCCTGAAGCAGGATATTGACCTGAAATGTCAACCATCCCTCGTGTTCCATTGATGTTTCCGGTCTCGCTGAGTTCCTCCAGCCGTTTGTTTTTCTATTGGGGTTAAGATGTTGGGCAGGACGCTAACCTTTGTTGTCCTTTGAAGTTATGCCCTGGGACTTGAAATGAAAATCTTAAAGTCTGAAATACTGGAAGCACAGAGCATGTCAGTCAGCATCTGTGGAGAGAGAAACAATGCTTCTGGTCTGAAACCCTTCGTCAGAAAGAAATAAATTAGCCAATGTAGCAGGGAAGCTGGGAGAGGGTGCTGGTCAGAACAAAGGGAAATTTATTGGATACGATTAAAATAATGAGCATAATTAAGGTTAAATTTCTTGGTTTGTTGCCTTGGGATATGTTAATTCTCCAGAGAGAACAAATACTACTATGTTCTCTTGAGCTGTCATCTCTATCATTTTCAGTGCTGTCAAGTGTTTTGATGCATTGACTATTTTCTCGGGTCCCTCCCACTCAGCCAAGATGTTACTTGTTTTGTGGATGTTAAAAAATAAAAGCACAAAAATGTTGGAAACACCCAGCAAGTCAGGCAGCATCTGGAGAAAGAGAAAGTCAATATTTGAGTTTATTTCAGAAATCCAGCATCTGCCATTATTTTTGATTTTCATGCAAAGAATGTCCTTGTGAAATTTTGGTTTTTAGTCTATTCTAAACTTCTTCCAACACATGCTGATGACAGGAATGCAAAAAGGTATGTTTATAAATAAAATATTTTGAACGGTGCAGGTAGCTCGCAAAGTAGTTTGTTTTGTTAGCTTCTTAGTTTCGACAGCCTCCTACCAGGACGCCAGTGAAAACACCTCAGGAGGGTAATTATTAATGTACAAGGGCACCTGCTCAATGTCACACAGCTACATTTGTTCTTGCAGAGAAACTTTGTCTTTACCAACCCAATTACTTGCACAAGGTGTCTGAGTGGATAGTCCTTGGGAAATGAAGTTTCATATTGCCAAAGAACAGCACAGTGAGCCAATAGCAATTGTTCTGTCCATCAGAGTATTGTTAAAAGCTTCAAAGGCCAACTATTTGGAGGTTAAATTTGAAAATTCCAGTTTTTCAATGTTACTTTTGATGATGTTGATGTAGTCCATGAAATATCTTTAATGTGCTGACAGAACTATCAGTCTTGAGGAACCCAAAATGTGGTGGAGTCAGTGAACAACTTTTAGTTTGTGACCTGGCAGCCACTTTGTGCATTAAAAAATTCCACAAATTTGGAAGTGGATTGTGATCACCTCTTCCTGAAATGATTTCAAATCTCTATTTAAAATAGCCATCAATCAAAGTTTTTCAAATGAGTCATCTTCAATACCGTTAAACCCCCTGGTATCCAGCACCTGTGGGGATGGGTAAATGCCAGATAAGTGTATTTTCCTGTTGCTTGAGGCTTGCTCTCACAATGCCTAACTAACACACCTGCTTTAAGAATAAATAGTTTAAAAAAAAACAACTATACAGTACTTACATTGAACAAACTTTACTTTGCATGAATATATAAATCTTTAAAAATTTTACTTTATCTGCAGGTTCCTCCCCCTCCACTGAGCCGCACGACAGATGAACAATGACATTATAGATGATTAACCCTCCCCCAAGTTTACAGATAATACTTTACTAATGCACTTAATAGTATACTAATAAAGATAAAAGCCCCTTTTACACTGGAACCTTGTCCCAGGAATTGACAGCCACTTTACTGGTTAAGGATCCAGTGGAAAAGAGAAACAATCAGCACGCCGGTGTCAAATGACGTAAAATCACTCCAAGAATTAACGGCCTCAACCCCTACTCGAACCCCAGACATCAGCGTGCCAATTAAACCAGTGGAAAAAGGACAAGTTGCATCCCTGGACTATTGCTGAAGGGAAACTCTCCTATCCACAGGGATGACTTGTGGTCAGTGGGAAAGCAGGTAGTGTCCCAGTTAAAAGTGGCCCAGAAGAAACGACTTCTTTAAACGGGACACTGAATGACCAATTAACTGGGATGCCAGTGGAAAAAGGGCTAAAGTCTCTTACTAAGTAGGGATAAGGAGACACTCCAACGACGAGCGGCATCAACCAGCTCTTCATCCTGGCTGACACCATTATTGTTTCACACAACTTTATTCGAACAGCTGATACGAGCAAAGCATGACCGAGGCACTCCACTGGATATTTGCTCCATCATCACTAAGTGTGTGTTACTTCAGAGAATTTTATTCACATTTTAATCTTTTCTTGTTTATTTATTTATCTGTCAGTTTATTTATTTATTTCTCTATTATTTTGCCGGTTGCTTGAGGCTGACAGTTGGTTGAATTTCAGATAGCAAGGGTTTTACTGTATTTCTCTATCATGGATTAGATCAATTGGGACCAAGCCCTTTCTTTTTGCAAAAAATAATGAATTCTCTTCCAGACACAATTAACAGACTTGTGAATATGAATCAAGAAAGAGTATGGAAAAAAAGAAGAAACCAGTTACCTTTTCAATGAATGCAGGTGAATCCCATTCAAATGAATAGAACTACATTCAGTGCAGATCCAAAAGGTCTGTAGTGCATTGATGTGAACACTGAAAGGAACTGGGGGAAAGCTGAGTGCTCTGGAAAAAGATTGACTGGACAGACAGCATTTGTGGAAAGGGAAACAATGTTTTGAATTTGAGTGTGCCCAACTAACAGGGAGCTTTTGTACAGTCCAGATGGTGTTCCAGCACATTGTGTTTCATTTCACTCCTGTTTATCTCTGCACCGATCATTTGGTGGCAAACATGCCTTCAAGGATTTTCTCTGTCTAGTTTCTAGCTGCCTGATTCCACGAAGCTGCATTTTTCCAATCCGGATGCTGCTTTCTTTTGGCATCATCACATCACAGAATGAATTACTGCTTACATCAGCCAGGCAGAACTCAGTTTCTGTTTGTTACCTTCCTTCATCTTTCCTGATTGCCCCAGTGTAACAGTGCAACATTAAACTGGAAAGCGACTACAGCATGGTAACCGGGCCCATGAGCCCATTCCACCCAAGTGACCTACAATTCTGCTATTTTTTTTGAAGAGCATGAGGAAACTAAAGAACCTGGAGGAAACCCACACAGTCATGAGGCAAACGTACCAACTCCTTATAGACAGCGCCGGTTTTGAACCTTGGTCTCTGGCGCTGTAACAGCGTTGCGCTCACCGCTATGTGAACCGTGGTGCAGAGTTCCACACAGGTCAGCTACCAATCAGCTCACTGCCCATTCCTCACCAACTACTCCACAAAATAAGGACCATCTTGGTTGGCTGAGTGGGAGGGATCCAAGAAAATAGGCAATGCTTCCAAAACGCTTCACTGTAGAGCTGGGAATGACAGAGATGACATTGGTGGCATGTTTTAACTAACTATTTTGCCATGTGTGATGGAGATTAATCCTATCTTTTCCCAACATTCATACATGTAGATTTCCTGCAGGAGCAAAGATGGTTGTTGACCAATATTTCTGCTCGTGTGCAAAAGAGAAGCAATGAAAACTGGTTACGGTTACAGAAATCTGCAGCCAACCATGAATAAACAGGGCCTCCCTTCACTGGAACCACCAGTGACACCCATCTACCGAGAAAGAATTTAAATCATCGTAGGACCTTGCTGCTGAAGGAATGTCATATCAAAATAGCTGATTTAAAGAAAATAATTTAGAGGATGACTTCAGTTTAATATAATTAATCTCTGCACCTATTCCCAAAAAATACTCGGGGATCACTCACATTAAACAGGTTAGAATCTTACTTTGGCCAGGTTTGTAGTATTGTTCTCTGTCCTGGGTCTATTTTACAATGCAGATATAGAAGAAGGGGGGAAAAAAAACAGACAAACAAAGGAATCTCAAGAGATGATGAGAGCACTGCAGTGCAACAGGTGCCGTTGCTGCCGCACAGCAAGTAACCCAGGTTCAATCAGCTCTCTGTGTGGAGTTTGCATGTTCTCTCTGTGACCGCGAGAACCCACGCCACCCCCCCACCCAACAAGTGCTGGTTGGATGTTAAATTACAACACTGTTGGAGCTGGATCTGGCGATGCAGTCATAGGTAAGTAGTGTGAATGAGAGAGGGCTGAGCACACAGCCCTCAGGTGCGCCAGTGCTCAGCGTAATGGTACTCGATATTCTGCTACCAACCCAGGAAGTTACAGCAAGGGGTGTTGAGTCCCAGTGAGGACAGCTTCTACCCCAGCCTCTGGGGAATGATCATATGAAACGCTGAGCTGAAGTCAATGAACAGCAGGCTGGTGTTTGAGGCATCGTTCTCTGCGTGCATAAGGAAGCAAACTCATATTTGTTTGATGCTTTCTGGAGATCTTATTTACTGCCTTTGTGCCTCCAATTACTCGTTCCCCTTCAGCTGCATCAAAATCTACATTGGACTTCCCTATAATTTTGCCTTCGAATCCTCAAATGGACTATGTTGTCTCTGGCTTTGGGAATGCATGGAATTTTGCCATTACTTGCTTTCCAGTTCCTTTCTCCATAACCTCTTCTAAACTTGGTAATCCTAACCTCCTGAAACTTCAGGTTGTTGTTTTAGCATTTTGTACATCTTTGCCTTTGATCGTTGCAACATTGTTGGCATTTCTTTTAAATACAAAAACTCTTGGCTCTGAAATTTCCTCTTCAAACCTTTGAATCTTTTCTTTTTAATGCACTGCTGGTATTTTGCATGCTACACTGAAGGCATTATACAAATGTAATTATGTTTCCTTTTTAGTGTAAATTTTATTTTTCATTTGCATCAATATAAGTGCAGTATTTATCCATATCTTAAAGATGGTCCTCCATCAGCTAGCTCCCCACCATGACCACCAGCCCCCCCACACATCTCCATCTGGCACACTGAACTCAAAACGGTCAACCAGTTTACCTACCTCGGCTGCACCATTTCATCTGATGCAAGGATCGACAAAGAGATAGACAACAGGCTCGCCAAGGCAAATAGCGCCTTTGGAAGACTACACAAAAGAGTCTGGAAAAACAACCACCTGAAGAAACACACAAGGATTAGCATGTACAGAGCCTTGGTCATACCCACGTTCCTGTTCGACTCTGAATCATGGGTCCTCTACCGGCATCACCTATGGCTCCTAGAACGCTTCCATCAGCACTGTCTCCGCTCCATCCTCAACATTCATTGGAATGACTTCATCACCAACGTTGAAGTACTCGAGCTGGCAGAGTCCGCAAGCATCAAATCCATGCTGCTGAAGACCCAACTGCGCTGGGTGGGTCACGTCTCCAGAATGGAGGACCATCGCCTTCCCAAGATCGTGTTCTATGGCGAGCTCTCCACTGGCCACCGAGACAGAGGTGCACCAAAGAAGAGGTACAAGGACTGCTTAAAGAAATCTCTTGGTGCCTGCCACATTGACCACCGCCAGTGGGCTGATCTCGCCTCAAACCGTGCATCTTGGCGCCTCACAGTTCGGCGGGCAGCAACCTCCTTTGAAGAAGACCGCAGAGCCCACCTCACTGACAAAAGACAAAGGGGGAAAAACCCCACACCCAACCCCAACCAACCAATTTTCCGCTGCAACCGTGTCTGCCTGTCCCGCATCGGACTTGTCAGCCACAAACGAGCCTGCAGCTGACGTGGACATTTACCCCCTCCATAAATCTTCATCCTCGAAGCCAAGCCAAAGAAGAAGAAGAAAGAAGAAGATAAAATTTAATAATTCCGTTTGCCATTTATTCAACCCCACATTATTGTCTTATTTCCACATTACAGCTATACATTTATTTGCTATTGCTACACTTAAAAACTTCTTCTAACTTCAAATCAAAAATATCTCCTAATAAAAATTATTTGGGATCTTTAAAAACTTGCATCTTCGTAACTCATCCCAATAAAATACTTGTACCTTCCCAAAATTTTCCTACTTTTTCACATTGCCAAACTGCATGGAAAAAGGTTCCTACCTCTTTATTATATCTAAAACATTGATCAGAACAATTTGAATTAATTCCATGTAATTTATATGGAGTATAATATAATTGATGTAAAAAGATTAAATTGTACCATTTGGTATCTAACATTAATTGTATTAGTTACACTTTCATAACATTGGTTTGACCCTACTTCTTGAATTTGTATAGTTAAATCTCTTTTCCATCTCAATTTAGATTTAAATAAATCCTTTTTCTGCAATTTTATATACATATTATTAATAAATCTTTTGATAAACATATCAGTTATTAAATATTCAAGTTGACTTTTTTTTCAGGTAATCTGAAATTCCTCCCTAACTTTATTTTTAACTATGATTTAAGATGATAATAAGAAAAAATGGTTTTATTTGGTTTCTTATACTTATCTTTCAATTGGTCAAAAGTAAAAAAAAAACCCAAAAACAATTCTTTATCCTTTTTATTCCACAATTGTACCAAATATCGAAATAACCATTATTAACCGTAAAAGGAATCCAAGGATTTTCTGCTTAAATAACATTCTAGCCAACTGATAATTCTTCATTCCTCTTTCTACATGTATTCCATTCCATACTTTAAGTTTATCTCTGAGGGCAACATTCCCTGTAGATGTTCTTGATGGTGGGGAGGGTTTTGCCTGTGATGTCCTGGGCTGTGTCCACTATCTTTTTCAGGGCTTTGCATTCAAGGGTATTGGTGTCCACATACCAGACCATGATGCAGCCAGTCAGCATATTTTCCACCATACATCTGTGGAAATTTTCCAGGGTTTCTGATGTAATACCAGACCTTTGCTGTCTCCTGAGGAAATGGAGGTGCTGACGTGGTTTCTTCATGATGCTATTAGTGGGCTGGGTCCTGGAAAGATCCTCTGAGATGGTGATTCTGACGAACTTAAATTTGCTCACCCTCTCCACCTCTGATACTCCAATGATCACTGGATCATACAGCTCTGGTTTCCCCTTCCTGAAGTCAACAATCAGCTCCTTAGTTTTGGAGACATTGAGTGAGGTTGTTGTTGGTGCACTTTTCGGCCAGGCTTTCAATCTGCCTCATTACTGACTCGTCGTCCCTTTTTATACAACCCACTACCATGGTATCATCAATGAATTTGTAGATGGTGTTATTGTTGTACTGAGCAACACAGTCACAGGTATAAAGTGAGTAGAGCAGGGAGCTAAGAACATGGAGCTTTGGTATTGACAGAGATTGTGAAGGAGATTTTTCTTACCAATCCTCAATGGTCATGGTCTGGAAGTGAGGAAATCTAGGATTCATTTACACAGTAGGAGTCCCAGGTCTTTGCAGATGTTTGCTGATCAATTTTGAGGGGATGATGGTGTTAAGTGCTGAACTGTAGTTGATAAAGAGCATCCTGATGAATGCACCTTTGCTGTCCAGGTGTTCCAGGGCTTTGTGTGGAGCCAGTGAGATGGCATCTGCCATAAACTTGTTGCTACGATAGGTGAACTGCAATGTACCCATGTCACTGATCAAACAGGAGCTGATCTGCTTCAACACTGGCCTTTGAAAACACTTCATGACTGTTGATGTGAGTGCCACTAGTCGATAGCATTTAGGCAGGTTACTACGCTCTTCTTGGGCGAGATTGACGCCCGTTTGAAACAGGTGGTTACCACACCCTACTGGAATGAGATATTGAAGATCTCCATGAATACATTGGCAAGTTGGTCATCACAGATTTTTAATACTCAACCAGGTTGTTTTCCTCGGATTCAGTTCCCTTGGGAGTTTGTCTGCTACTGAAAAAATTGACAGGAGAGGTTCAGGTTGACTTTGACACCTTTTTTTCCATTTGGAACACATGAACACAGGTAATATCTGTTCCAGAAGACTAATATTTAGTGATAAATTCGAGATGTTTGCAGGAGATCCATTTTTTCTTTGAGATCTTCGAGTTTTTGGAGCACTTTACAGTCAATTATCTACTTACTTAAATGTGATCAGTATTGTGATGTGAGAAACAAGTCTACAAATTTTGGAAAGCAAGTATCATATGGAGAGATGTGACCAGTTTTAGTAATGGAGATTAGTCACAGAATGAGTGCAATCCACACGGATTTTTGCTCATACTTTGATGAAAGGCTCAGGCCCAAATCATTGGTTACTCTTCCGATAGGTGCTGACTGGCTGCATCATGGTCTGGTATGTGGACACCAATAACCTTGAATGCAAAGCCCTGCAAAAGATAGTGATCACAGCCCAGGACATCACAGGCAAAACCCTCCCCACCATCAAGAACATCTACAGGGAATATTGCCCGAGTTTCTCCAGTGCTTTTGTGTTGCACTTTAATCTTTCCCTTGTATATTTGGCTAAAGTAGCCCCTATTTAATTGATGCCTCAAATGTGTACAAATTAAATATATTTAAAAAAGATGTTGGCTTTATCCTCTCCTGTCTCTTTAACCTCATGCAGTTCAGGAGCCCTCCTCTTCCCCACCCCCCTCACCCCAAGAACATGATATTCCACCAATCTTGACCTCTTACGTATTCCCAATTACCACTTCTTCACTGTTGATAGTCAAGGAATTAATTTTGGCACAATCATTTGTGGAGGCCTTTGTATACTTGAGCTGCCAAATAACCTACCTAATATCTATGCCCCTTTATTTTCCTTTCTTCTTTCTATGGCTTGGCTTCGCGGTCGAAGATTTATGGAGAGGTAATGTCCACGTCAGCTGCAGGCTCGTTTGTGGCTAACAAGTCCGATGCAGGACAGGCAGACACGGTTGCAGCGGTTACAAGGGAAAATTGGTTGGTTGGGGTTGGGTGTTGGGTTTTTCCTCATTTGTCTTTTGTCAGTGAGGTGGGCTCTGCGGTTTTCTTCAAAGGAGGTTGCTGTCCGCCGAACTGTGAGGCGCCAAGATGCACGGTTGGAGGCGATATCAGCCCACTGGCGGTGGTCAATGTGGCAGGCGCCAAGAGATTTTTTTAGGCAGTCCTTGTACCTCTTCTTTGGTGCACCTCTGTCACGGTGGCCAGTGGAGAGCTCGCCATATAACACGATCTTGGGAAGGCGATGGTCCTCCATTCTGGAGACGTGACCTACCCAGCGCAGTTAGATCTTCAGCAGCGTGGATTTGATGCTGTCGGCCTCTGCCATCTCGAGTACTTCGATGTTAGGGATGAAGTTGCTCCAATTAATGTTGAGGATGGAGTGGAGACAACGCTGGTGGATACTTAAAATGCACTTTATCTTTTTTTAATTTCCTTATGCAGTTTGCTGCCATTTTGCTGATTCTGCCCCCATAAATGTTATTTTTCCATTGAAGGTGCTTTACATATAAAATTACATTTTACTGAATCTTGTAATTCTTAGAGTCAGAGTCATATAGCTTTGCCCAAATTTGTTTATGCCCACTAAGTTCACATTCTGGGCTTGTTCCACTTGCTTGCATTTGGTTCCTATCTTTCTAAGGCCTTCCTATCCATATATCTGTCCAAATGTCTTTTGAACATTGTGATTGCACCATTATTATAGCTTCCTCTGGCAGTTTGTTCCAAGTATGGAAAACACTGAGTTAAAATGTTTCCTGTCAGGTCTCTCCAGTCCTAGAGAGCATACTTAAATCTATGTTCTCTTGTACTGGAGTTGGCTACCCTGTGTAAAAGACAGTGAGCATTCACTTTATCCATGCACCTCATGATTATGTAAACCTCTATCAGTTCACCCATCAGCCTCCTTCATTCAAGGAAATCTTGGGTGAGAGAGTTTGGAATTGTTGGAGAAGGACTGGGCAACACTTTGATGCAGGGAACTTGGCATAAATGATGGATGGCAATGAGCTGTGACAGAATGTATGCCTCCCCTTTACAGTAGGGTTTTGAGCTTTCCAAGTTTAGTGGGCTTTATTCCCTCAAAGTTCTTATGGACCCAGAAATATCTATGGGAGGTTCTCAATGTTGTTCTGTGGCTTGGTAGTTCCTTGATGGTCTTTTGCTCATCACCTTCCCATTTCTGGGATTATGCTCTTTGTGAGTTGTGCTTTGGACTCAAAGTTCTGTGCAAGTGTGTTGTGATTGTTATTTGAAAACTATAATTAAAATGTATAGTAAACAAATGGCCAGTTGTTCCCTCATACTTGTGCTGTCCAAACCACCATGCCCAGATGTCTATTACTTGCAGAATTTGAGAGTAGGTTTGGAAGGTGGTTCTGGGAAGGTTCACGTTGCCTTGGAAACACTGTTTCTCATGAAATACAAAGGTAACTTTTGTGGGAGTTGACAAATATTCAGTGAGAATTGTGAACAGCTTATAAATCGCTCCTTGAAGATCTTTACAGATGTCCATGTACTTTTTAATATGTGTTTAGCATTGTAATATAAAAAATATGACTGTCAATTTTGTAAACAACTTCTCCAATCAGTAATATTCCGATGTCCAGAGATTGTTTTGGTGGTATTGATGGTGATGAGTTATAGACAGAATGAGTGCAATCCAAGCAGGATTTCTCTCTCTTTCTCCCATTAGACGTGGGAGTAGAAATAGGCCATTTAGCCCATTGAGTCTGTCCCACCATTTAATCACGAGTTGATCCATTTTCCCACTCAGCCCCACTCCCTTGGCCTTCTCCCCATAACCTTTGAGGCCCTGGCTAATCAAGAACCTATCAATCTCTGCCTTAAATGCACCCAATGACCTCCACAACTGCCCAAATTCCACAGATTTGACACTCTCTCACTGAAGAAAGTCCTCCGCTTCTCTGTTCTAAGCAGACACCCTCTTTCCCTAGACTTTCCCACCATGGGAAACAACTTTTCTACATCTACTCTATCCACACCTTTCAACATTTGAAATGCTTTAAGGAGATCTCCCCTCATTGTCCAAAATTCCAAAGAGTACTGGCCAAGAGCTGTGAAATGTTCCTCATATGATAACCCTTTCATTCCTGAAATTATCCTTGTGAACCTCTTCTGAACTCTCTCCAACTTCAGCACATCCATTCTTAAATAATGGATGGGGTCACACCAGTGCCTTAAAAGCCTCAACATCTCATCCCTGCTCTTGTATTCTATTCTGCTTGAAATGAACAGCAGTATTGCATTTGTCTTCTTTATCACCGATACAAACTTCAGGCTGTCCTGCACAAGGACTCGCAGGTCCTTTTGCACCTGGGTATTTTCAATTTTCTCCCCATTTAGAAAATAATCTGACTGTTTATTTTTTTCCTCCAAAGTGTATGACCGTACACTTTCTGACATTGTAATTCTTTTCCCACTTCTCTGCCCATTCTCCTAATCTAAGTCTTTCTGCAGTCTTCCCTGTTTCCTCAATAACTGCTCTTCCACCTACCTTTGTATCATCTGCAAATATTCATTCCATCATCCAAATCATTAATACGCAACATAAAAAGAAGGGTCCCAACACCGACCCCTGTGGAACACCACTAGCAACTGGCAGTCAACCAGAATATCATCCCTGTATTCGGATTCTTTACTCCCTGCCAATCAGCCAATGCTCCCCCTGTGCTAGTATGTTTCCTGTTGTACCATGGGCTCTTGTCATGTTAAGTAGCCTCATTTCTGGCACCTTGTCCAAGGCCTTCTGAAAATCCAAATGCTCATCATTCCTCAAGGGGATATGTACTAAAACTATAGAACCCTTTGGCCCTTCTAGTCTGTGCTGAATAATTTTTCTTGCCTAGTTCCACTGATTTGCACCCAGTCCAAAACCCTCCAAACCTCTCCCAACCTGTACAAATTCTTCCTAAATGTTAAAATTGAGCCTGCATTCACCACTTCAGCTCATTTCACACTTTCACCACTCTGTGTATGAAGAAGTTCCCCCTAAACTTTTCCCCTTTCACCCTTAACCCATGTCCTCTGGTTTGTACCTCACCTACCCTCAATGGAAAAAGCCTACCTATGTTCAATGTGTCTATCTCTCTTATAATTTTAAATACCTCTATTAAATGTCCCTTCATTCTTTGCTCCAGGGAATAAATTCCTAACCTGTTTAACCTTTCCCTGTCACTCAATTCCTGAAATCTGGGCAACATCTTAGTCAATCTTCTCTGCGCTCTTTATATCTTATTGATATCTTTCCTGAAGCTGTAGTAAAACAGCACACAATACTCTAAATTTGGCCTCACCAATTATGTAGCTGGTTTTTTTTCCAAATCTCTCTGTTCTACCACACTCCTCAGTGCCTTACCATTTACCGTGTATGTCCATTCTTGGTTAGGCCTTCCAAAATGCAACATCTTATGCTTGATGCATTAAATTCCATTTGCCATTTTCATCCCATTTTTTTCAGCTGGTTCAGATACCTCTGCAAGCATTGAAGCCCTTCTTCGCTGTCCACAACACCTCCAGTCTTAGTGTCATCTGCAAACTTCCTGATCCAGTTTACCACAATATCATCCAGATCATTGATATAGATGACAACAACAATAGACCCACCTCTGATCCCCAAGGCACACCACTAGTCACAGGCCTCCAGACTGGGAAGTAATCATGCACCACTACTCTCTGGTTTCTCCCATCCAGCCATTGTCGAGTCAGAATTTATTGTCATGAACAAGTCAAGAAATTCAGTGTTTTGGGGCAGCCTCACAGAGCAAACATTCATATTTATAATCATCTTAAAACATTACTTTTTAAAAAATAAATTAATAGTGCACAAAAAAGTAAGGTAGTGTCTTTGGTTCATTGATTATTCAGGCATTTGATGGCAGCAGGGAAGAAGCTGTCCCTGTGCTACTGAGTGCTTGTCTTTAGGCTCCTGTACCTTTTCCCTGATGGTAGCAAATTGAAGAGGGCATGGCCTGGGTGGTGGGGGTCTTTGAGGATAGAGGCTGCTTTTTAAGATACCACCGCAAGTAGATGTCCTCGATGGAGTGAAGTCTGGTGCCTGTGATGTCGCGGGCCAAGTTTATTCTTGTCCTGAGAGATGGTGCCTCCATACCAGGCAGTGATGCAACCAGCCAGAATGCTCACCTGTAGAAGTTTACGAGAGTTTTCGATGATATACCTAATCTCCTCAGCCATCTCATAAAGTATAGCCACTGATGAGCTTTCTTTGTGATTGCATTAACACGGAGGTTGCAGGACAGATCTTCGGAGATGTTGATACCCAGGTTTGAAGTTCTTGACCTCTCCACTACTGAGTCATCGATGAGGACTTGGTCATGTTCCCCTGACTTCCTCCTGTAGTCCAAATCATCTCTTTGGTTTTTCTGATGTTGATCACAATGTTGTTGTTGTTCCACCATTCCACGAGCTGATCTGTCTCCCTCCTGTATGCTTCCTCGTTGCTATTTGTGATTCTGCTGACAACTGTGGTGTCATCGGCAAATTTGTAGATGGCATTGGAATTGTGCCTGGCCACATAGTCATAGGTGTATAATGAATAGAGCAGTGGGCTAAGCACGCATCCTTGGGGTGGACCTGTGTTGGTAATCAGTGAGGAGGAGATGTTCTTTCAAATTCATACTGACTGTGGTCTTCCACTGAGAAAGTCAAGGATCCAGTTGCAGAGAAGGGGAATAGAGGCCTTGACTTTGTAGCTTGGACACAACCTCAAGATTCAGGGGAGTAGATTTAAGACAGAGATGAGGAAAAACTGTTTTTCTCAGAAAGTAGTGAATCTGTGGAATTCTCTACCCAGGGAAGTAGTTGAGGCTACTTCATTAAACATATTTACGGTTCAGTTATATTTTTACATTAAAAAAAAAAGGAATCAAGGGATATGGGGAAAAGTCAGGTAGGTGGAGTTGAGCCAATGAGCAGATCAGCAGATCCCGACAGCCCGCCTGCGCCTGATAACCGAATTCGTGTCGACTGACCAGAGTCCGCAAATTCAAGCCCGACAGGATCAGTGAAGATCATAAAGAAGTTTTGAAAGTAGAATGTCTCGCCATCAATTCTTGGTTGAGCCAATTACATGTCATGCCTGGAGTCAAGATTGTACACAGATAGCACTTAGTCCCAATAACCACGAGGTTCATATTTAAAAGAAAAGTGGAAATCTGTGGATCAAGAATCATGAACTGAAAGAACATAATGGTCGAATGACAGGCATTGACTGGGCTCCCCAGAGTGATCGCATTGTAACCTGTACTGCTGACCGTAATGCTTACGTGTGGAGTCAGAAAGATGGTGTGTGGAAGCCAACGTTGGTGATTCTAAGAATTAACCGTGCTGCCACATTTGTTAAATGGTCGCCTCAGGAAAATAACTTTGCTGTAGGTAGTGGTGCCCGGTTGATATCAGTGTGCTACTTTGAAGGAGAAAATTATTGGTGGGTGAGTAAGCACATTAAGAACCCAATTCGTTCTACTATCCTCAGCCTTGACTGGCATCCCAATAATGTCTTGCTGGCAGCAGGTTCTTGTGACTTTAAATGCAGAGTTTTCTCTGCTTACATTAAAGAAGTAGACACAAAGCCTTTAGCCACATCGTGGGGTTCCAAAATGACTTTCGGACAGGTGATGGTAGAGTTTGGTGGTGCCGTTAGTGGTGGTTGGGTCCACTGTGTTTCCTTCTCTGCCACAGGAAACCGCCTGGCATGGGTCAGTCACGACAGCACTGTATCTGTTGTTGATGCTGGTAAAAATATGATGGTTTCTCAAATGAAGACTGAATTTCTCCCCCTGTTGAGTGTGATTTTTGTCTCTGAATCTAGCACAGTGATAGCACTCCATGACTGCTATCCATTGCTTTTCGTATATGATGATCGTGGTTCTTTAACCTACATCTCCAAGCTAGACATTCCAAAGCAGAGCTTTCAGCGTAACATCTCTGCCATGCATCGTTTCCACAATCTGGATAGAAAGGCCACCACGGAGGATCGAAATACCACACTGGAGACTCTCCACCAGAACACCATCACCCAAGTCTCTATATATGAAGCTAATAAGAGATATTGTCAGAAGTTTTGCAATACCGGGATTGATGGCACGATGACAATTTGGGATCTGAAGAGTCTGGAATCCTCAATCCAAGACATGCGTATCACGTGAACAAGAATCTGAAATCTAGGTTGATGAAACTCCATGAGAAAAGAACAGCCCATTTTATCCTACCCCACTCCCTCCACCTACTCTGCAGCCGGCTAGAAGCTGGTGAGCAAATCTTCAAAACAAACACAAGGAAAGGCGCTGAAAAATTCTGAAATCAACGCTCCACCACTTCATTCTGGGAATTTTGTTTTGATTTTAAAGGAATTTAATTGAAGTGGTTTTTTTTCTTAGCTGAAGCTCCCTTCAAAACGGTTTTTGCAGCACTCTGAGGGGAATGCCCTAAAGAGGGTAGTAATGTACGCTAATTTAAAGGGACTTTTATGTAGTGAGTCTGCTAGAAAATAAACACTACAAACATTTTTTTTTAAATGATCAGATCAGCCATATTCTTATTGAATGGTGGAGAAAGCTTGACGGGCTGGATAGCCTATTCCTTCTTCTACTTCTTATGTTCTAACCTAGTGCCATACTTCCTGAACTCTCCTTGCAGGAGTTCCTCACCCTTCTGACCCACGTCAATGGTCCCTACATGGACCACATCATCAGGCTGCTCACTCTTCCTCCTGAGAATGCCATGATCTCGATCTGAGATATCTTAGACCCTGGCACCAAGGAGGCAACATACCATCTGAGATACTTGATTTCTTCCTCTTTACTGTCCCCATAACTATGGAATCCCTTATTACTGCAGCTCATCTCTTCTCCTCCCTTCTCTTCTTAGCCACAGGACCAGACTCCATGCCAGAAACCTGATTGCTGTGACTTGTCGCCGGTAGGTCGTTCCCCCCAACACTATCCAAAATGGTATACTTGTTATTGAGGGGAACAGCCACAAGGTGCCCTGCACTGCTTTCCTGTTCCCTTTCCCCCTCCTGACTGTCACCCATCTACCCTCCGCATGCTTCCTAGGTGTGATAGCAGCCCCGTATCTCCTGTCTATTACCACCCCCCTCCCCCAGCCTCCTGAATGATCCAGAGTTCATCCAATTCTAGCTCCAATTCCATAACTTGGTTTATCAGGAGCTGCAGCTGGATGCACTTCTTGCAGATGAAGCCAATGTTGCTGACTTCCCTGACTACCCACATCCTGCAAGAGGAGCATTCCCCTGCCTTGGCTACTATTCCCACTGTCTGTGATGAGAGGAAGAAAAAAAATATAATATATATAAAGCTTGCCCTTGCCTGTGCCAACCTGCAGAATCCTTTTTGTTCCTCGAATAGAGTGGCCCTTTCTTCAATTCCTGCAACACCACTTCAGCCCTATTCGCCAAAGCCCCTTGAATTAAAACCTTTCCGCTTTGATTCAGTCCATTCCGATGATGACCACTCCCTTGATGACTGTCGCTTCAACTATAAAAACTTCCATGCTTGCAGGATGGCTTTGCCTTTTCCTATCTCTATAAATTCCTTCAATCCCAGAACTTGTGTTTTATTCCACTTCTGGCATTTTAAACACTCCCATATCTTATCCCTATCATAGGTATTCATAGCTACATGGAAATATATGAGATTATATGGCCAATTGAGTTCATGAGAGTCTTCAATTTCCAAAAATGACTTTTGTCAAACTCACTGCAAACCTTTACAAAGTCCCTGAACAGCTTGGCTCTTTATCCAAGCTTTTGATTTCCTATTATCTGCTCAGTTTAAGATTATACCCCTTGTTGGGCACAAAGAGAAATAATGTCAAACTTTCCAATCAACAATAATCATAGAGTTATGCTGCATGTTAACAGGCCATGTTACTCATCTCTGCCTCCCCAGTTGCCTACCTGAGCTTGTCTCAATGTCTTTCGCCCTAGTCCAACTATGCCTCTCCTATCCTTTCCTGCCAAAATGCCTTTTGATTGTGTCTGGCTTTATCACTTTAGTAGCTTGTTCCATGTACCCTCCACCTTCTGTGATTAAGTTGCCCCTCAGGTCTCCTTTTAATCTTTCACCTCTCGCCTTAACTCTCACCCTTTAGACTCTGAGAAATGGAGAGAATGAGGGAGATTCCTCCATTGACCACAGTGGAAGGGAAGCTGCTTTCCCTGAGAAAGGACATTTTGTGTGTCCTGGAATGGAAGGACCCTCTTGAGATGCAGTAAAGGCAGAGAATGTGGGAGAAGGCAGGAAGGGAGGAGGTGGAGTTGAGGTTGGTAGGTTGGAGTAGGTTGGTTGGCCAAGACAATCAAAATATCCTTTCTTTAATAAATGTGGATTCTATCTAACTCATTAATAAAGCCCGTACCCATTTCTTCTCTAATTTTCATACTTTGCCCTTACTCCTTCTCCCTGAGGTAGAACAAGGACAGAGTCCCTCTGGTCCTCACTTCCCACCTCAC